>NC_053396.1:58777911-58901322 GCF_905171765.1 Bufo bufo
CCCCAGGAAATAATGCGGGGGGGACAGGTATGGTCAAATCCCCCCCCGCGGCAGCGGGGCAATGTGTGTGGCAGCGGCGGGGCAGGCACTGAGATGAGCGCTTCCATTGTGGAAGCGAAGCGCTCATCTCCATAGTGATCTGTTTGTATCGCCGTCCTCAGGACAGCGATACAAACAGAAGGCTGCGGAGGAGCAGGGCAGGGAGGTGTGTCCCTTTCATGTTCCTCTGAAAGGCTGCCGGCACTACTAGGCCTGAGCCGTACAGCGCTGGAGTGGGACACAGTGACAGGCCGGAAGAGGCCTGCATCACATCGCTCCAAAGAGGTAAATATAAGTGTTCATTTTTTTTATTTTTTATATATACAATACTTTGTTTTACTGGCACTTGATTGGGGGGCGGGCTATTACTGGCACTTGATTGGGGGGGAGGGGGCAGGCTATTACTGGCACTTGATTGGGGGGGCTATTACTGGCACATGATTGGGGGGGATATTACTGGCACATGATTGGGGGGGCTATTACTGGTACATGATTGGGGGGGCTATTACTGGCACATGATTGGGGGCTATTACTGGCACTTGATTGGGGGGACTATTACTGGCACTTGATTGGGGGGGCTATTACTGGCACTTGATTAGGGGGGCTATTACTGGCACATGATTGGGGGGCTATTACTGGCACATGATTGGGGGGGCTATTACTGGCACTTGATTGGGGGGGCTATTACTGGCACTTGATTGGGGGGCTATTACTGGCACATGATTGGGGGGGCTATTACTGGCACATTATTGGGGGGCTGTTATTACTGGCACATGATTGGGGGGCTGTTATTACTGGCACATGATTGGGGGGCTGTTATTACTGGCTGAGGAGAGGCACTGGGGGGCTGATGAGAGGCACTGGGGCTCTTATCTGAGGTCTGATTGGGGGACATTCATATTGGGGTCTGAGCTGAGGTGTGATCTGAGGTCTTAATAACATTAGGGATCTTATTGGGGCTGTTAGCTGAGGTCTGATTAACATTGGGGGTCTGATTAACCACTTCAGCCCCCAGTGCTTAAACACCCTGAAAGACCAGGCCACTTTTTACACTTCTGACCTACACTACTTTCACCATTTATTGCTCGGTCATGCAACTTACCACCCAAATGAATTTTACCTCCTTTTCTTCTCACTAATAGAGCTTTCATTTGGTGGTATTTCATTGCTGCTGACATTTTTACTTTTTCTGTTATTAATCGAAATTTAACGATTTTTTTGCAAAAAAATGACATTTTTCACTTTCAGTTGTAAAATTTTGCAAAAAAAACGAGATCCATATAGAAATTTTGCTCTAAATTTATAGTTCTACATGTCTTTGATAAAAAAAAAATGTTTGGGTAAAAAAAAATGGTTTGGGTAAAAGTTATAGCGTTTACAAACTATGGTACAAAAATGTGAATTTCCGCTTTTTGAAGCAGCTCTGACTTTCTGAGCACCTGTCATGTTTCCTGAGGTTCTACAATGGCCAGACAGTACAAACACCCCACAAATGACCCCATTTCGGAAAGTACACACCCTAAGGTATTCGCTGATGGGCATAGTGAGTTCATTGAACTTTTTATTTTTTGTCACAAGTTAGCGGAAAATGATGATTTTATTTTTTTTTTTCTTACAAAGTCTCATATTCCACTAACTTGTGACAAAAAATAAAAACTTCTATGAACTCACTATGTCCATCACGAAATACCTTGGGGTCTCTTCTTTCCAAAATGGGGTCACTTGTGGGGTAGTTATACTGCCCTGGCATTCTAGGGGCCCAAATGTGTGGTAAGGAGTTTGAAATCAAATTCTGTAAAAAATGACCTGTGAAATCCGAAAGGTGCTCTTTGGAATATGGGCCCCTTTGCCCACCTAGGCTGCAAAAAAGTGTCACACATCTGGTATCTCCGTACTCAGGAGAAGGTGGGGAATGTGTTTTGGGGTGTCTTTTTACATATACCCATGCTGGGTGAGATAAATATCTTGGTCAAATGCCAACTTTGTATAAAAAAATGGGAAAAGTTGTCTTTTGCCAAGATATTTCTCTCACCCAGCATGGGTATATGTAAAATGACACCCCAAAACACATTCCCCACCTTCTCCTGAGTACGGAGATACCAGATGTGTGACACTTTTTTGCAGCCTAGGTGGGCAAAGGGGCCCATATTCCAAAGAGCACCTTTCGGATTTCACAGGTCATTTTTTACAGAATTTGATTTCAAACTCCTTACCACACATTTGGGCCCCTAGAATGCCAGGGCAGTATAACTACCCCACAAGTGACCCCATTTTGGAAAGAAGAGACCCCAAGGTATTCGCTGATGGGCATAGTGAGTTCATGGAAGTTTTTATTTTTTGTCACAAGTTAGTGGAATATGAGACTTTGTATGAAAAAAAAATATAAATAAATCATCATTTTCCACTAACTTGTGACAAAAAATAAAAAATTCTAGGAACTCGCCATGCCCCTCACGGAATACCTTGGGGTGTCTTCTTTCCAAAATGGGGTCACTTGTGGGGTAGTTATACTGCCCTGGCATTTTCCAGGGGCCCTAATGTGTGGTAAGTAGGTAAATGACCTGTGAAATCCTAAAGGTGCTCTTTGGAATATGGGCCCCTTTGCCCACCTAGGCTGCAAAAAAGTGTCACACATGTGGTATCTCCGTACTCGGGAGAAGTTGGGGAATGTGTTTTGGGGTGTCATTTTACATATACCCTTGCTGGGTGAGAGAAATATCTTGGCAAAAGACAACTTTTCCCATTTTTTTTATACAAAGTTGGCATTTGACCAAGATATTTCTCTCACCCAGCATGGGTATATGTAAAATGACACCCCAAAACACATTCCCCAACTTCTCCTGAGTACGGCGATACCAGATGTGTGACACTTTTTTGCAGCCTAGATGCGCAAAGGTGCCCAAATTCCTTTTAGGAGGGCATTTTTAGACATTTGGATACCAGACTTCTTCTCACGCTTTGGGGCCCCTAGAATGCCAGGGCAGTATAAATACCCCACATGTGACCCCATTTTGGAAATAAGACACCCCAAGGTATTCAATGAGGGGCATGGCGAGTTCATAGAATTTTTTTTTTTTTGGCACAAGTTAGCGGAAATTGATATTTTTAATTTTTTTCTCACAAAGTCTCCCTTTCCGCTAACTTGGGACAAAAATTTCAATTTTTCATGGACTCAATATGCCCCTCACGGAATACCTGGGGGTGTCTTCTTTCCGAAATGGGGTCACATGTGGGGTATTTATACTGCCCTGGCATTCTAGGGGCCCTAAAGCGTGAGAAGAAGTCTGGAATATAAATGTCTAAAAAATTTTACGCATTTGGATTCCATGAGGGGTATGGTGAGTTCATGTGAGATTTTATTTTTTGACACACGTTAGTGGAATATGAGACTGTAAGAAAAAAAAAAAAAAATTCCGCTAACTTGGGCCAAAAAAATGTCTGAATGGAGCCTGACAGGGGGGTGATCAATGACAGGGGGGTGATCAATGACAGGGGGGTGATCAATGACAGGGGGGTGATCAATAACAGGGGGGTGATCAGGGAGTCTATATGGGGTGATCACCACAGTCATTGATCATGCCCCTGTAAGGCTTCATTCAGACGTCCGGATGCGTTTTGCGGATCGGATCCATCTATCAGTGCATCCGTAAAAATCATGCGGACATCTGAATGGAGCTTTACAGGGGGGTGATCAGGGAGTCTATATGGGGTGATCACCACAGTCATTGATCATGCCCCTGTAAGGCTTCATTCAGACGTCCGGATGCGTTTTGCGGATCGGATCCATCTATCAGTGCATCCGTAAAAATCATGCGGACATCTGAATGGAGCTTTACAGGGGGGTGATCAGGGAGTCTATATGGGGTGATCACCACAGTCATTGATCATGCCCCTGTAAGGCTTCATTCAGACGTCCGGATGCGTTTTGCGGATCGGATCCATCTATCAGTGCATCCGTAAAAATCATGCGGACATCTGAATGGAGCTTTACAGGGGGGTGATCAGGGAGTCTATATGGGGTGATCACCACAGTCATTGATCATGCCCCTGTAAGGCTTCATTCAGACGTCCGGATGCGTTTTGCGGATCGGATCCATCTATCAGTGCATCCGTAAAAATCATGCGGACATCTGAATGGAGCTTTACAGGGGGGTAATCAATGACAGGGGGGTGATCAGGGAGTCTATATGGGGTGATCACCACAGTCATTGATCATGCCCCTGTAAGGCTTCATTCAGACGTCCGGATGCGTTTTGCGGATCCGATCCATCTATCAGTGCATCCGTAAAAATCATGCGGACATCTGAATGGAGCTTTACAGGGGGGTAATCAATGACAGGGGGGTAATCAATGACAGGGGGGTGATCAGGGAGTCTATATGGGGTGATCACCACAGTCATTGATCACGCCCCTGTAAGGCTTCATTCAGACGTCCAGATGCATTTTGCGGATCCGATCCATCTATCAGTGGATCCGTAAAAATCATGCGGACGTCTGAATGGAGCTTTACAGGGGGTTGATCAATGACAGGGGGGTAATCAATGACAGGGGGGTGATCAGGGAGTCTATATGGGGTGATCAGGGGCTAATAAGGGGTTAATAAGTGATGGGGGGGGTGTAGTGTAGTGTAGTGGTGCTTGGTGCTACTTTACTGAGCTACCTGAGTCCTCTGGTGGTCGATCCAAACAAAGGGGACCACCAGAGGACCCCCCCCCTCTGTGCCATCCACAGATCCCCCTCCCCTAAATAGTGCCATCAACAGATCCCCCTCCCCTAAATAGTGCCATACACAGATCCACCTCCCCTAAATAGTGCCATACACAGATCCCCCTCCCCTAAATAGTGCCATACACAGATCCCCCTCCCCTAAATAGTGCCATACACAGATCCCCCTCCCCTAAATAGTGCCATCAACAGATCCTTCCTCCCCTAAATAGTGCCATACACAGATCCCCCTCCCCTAAATAGTGCCATCCACAGATCCCTCTCCCCTAAATAGTGCCATACACAGATCCCCCCTCCCCTAAATAGTGCCATCAACAGATCCCCCCTCCCCTAAATAGTGCCATCCACAGATCCCCCCTCCCCTAAATAGTGCCATCCACAGATCCCTCTCCCCTAAATAGTGCCATCCACAGATCCCTCTCCCCTAAATAGTGCCATCCACAGATCCCCCTCCCCTAAATAGTGCCATACACAGATCCCCCTCCCCTAAACAGTGCCACCCACAGTATCAGGTGCCTCTCCCCCCTCCCCCCTCCCCCATGTGCCAGTATCAGGTGCCAGTATCAGGTGACAACCCCCCCCCCCCCAGGTGCCAGTATCAGGTCAGGTGCCAACCCCCCTCCCCCCATGTGCCAGTATCAAGTGCCCCCCGCTCCCCCCATGGCAGTAACAGTCGGGTATTAAAAAAAATAAAATAAACACTTCTACTTACCTCCATGTCAGCGATGCGATGCAGCCTCTTCCTGTGTCCCTCCCTGTATGCCCATATATGGAGTCACTGCTTGTATTTCAGAAAAGGTTTCTGCTGGGATTTGAACCCACGACCTTCAGTATCAGAGGCAGAGCACCTAACCTCAAGACCATAACAGCTGCCTTGCTGCTGACTGAAAAATTATGAGACTTCTACTGTTATAGCTGGCTAAGTGTACATCTATACACATGACAGCTGCTCATATATAGAGATATAGCAGAGCTGAGTGTGCTGGGATAGCTGTCATATAGAGATATAGCAGTGCTGGGTGTGTTGGGGCAGCTGTCATGTGTATAGATGAACACTTAGCCAGATATTACAGTAGAAGTGTCAAATTTTTTCAATCAGTTGCAATGCCTCCTTTATGGCTGTGAGGGTTAATGCTTTGCCTCTGATACACTCATACATTGGAGGTTGTGGGTTCGAATCCCAGACACATCAGGAGACTTTAGAATACATTAAGATTAGAGCACATTAGCGAGGGGGCCTGAACATTAAGACCGCTGCTGTGAAGGGGGGCCTGAACAGTAAGACATCGATATTTAACTAACTTGAAAATAAAAACGGTCGGCCCCGAAGCAGCTGCTTCCCCGGTAGTTACGCCACCTCCTGGCTGCCTGTGTGTAGTGTCTGTGTGTGTTAATAAAAAAAAAAAAAAAAATTGGAATGCGGTCGGACGGGCCCCCCTAGTGGCGTAGGGCCCCATAGCCACTGCTATGGTTGCTATGGCAATCCCTACGCCACTGCGCGCGCGCCTGTGTGCGCGCGTTCACAGGAAATCTCGGCCATCGCGAGATGACGCATATATGCGTGACTCTGCGCAGGGCTGCCACCTCCGGAACGCGATCCTGCGTTAGGCGGTCCGGAGGTGGTTAACATTGGTGCACCAGGCCGGGCAATGAAAATTATTTTTTTCTTATTGTGCCCACTTCCAGCCCGGAGCCCAGCTTCCCAGAGCACTGATCCGGAGTAGCTTGGAGAAAAAGGCCTCACAGTCTCCCACACTCCTTCTGCCCGGCCAAGCCAGCCAGCACCCCTGAGTCTTCAGAACTGTAAGTGTGGGGCGGCGGGGGTTCACACACACTTAAAATTTAACGATATAAACAACTCGCAGTTTACTGAATAAGAATATACCCGGCGAGCAAAAATGCTGTCCCCCCCAGACTTTTGGGGGTTCCTACAACCATGGATGTGCGTCACAAGATTTCGCTCATTATCGCACACCACCAGGCCGGGCTTGAGGCTCACTGGCACCAACCACTCATCGGTCTGTTGTTCAAGGCCCGTCCACAGCTCCTGCGCGGTGTGTGGTTTGTCCCCCAAACAGATACGTTTTAAAACTGCCTGCTGTCGTTTACCCCTGGCTGTGCTGAAGTTGGTGGTAAAGGTGTTACGCTGACCGGATGAGGAGCTGGTAGAGGATGATGAAGCGGAGTAGGAGGAGGAAGCAACAGGAGGCAAACTGAAGTGCCCTGCAATCCTCGGTGGTGGAAGGACATGCGCCAAGCTGCTATCCGCCTCAGTCCCAGCCGCCACTGCATTTACCTAGTGTGATGCTATGGAGATATAACGTCCCTGACCATGCATACTGGTCCACGTATACGTAGTTAGGTGGACCTTGCCATAGATGGAGTTGCGCAGTGCACACCTGATTTTGTCCCCGACTTGGTTGTGCAGAGAAGGGATGGCACACTTGGAAAAGTAGTGGCGGAATGACAGCATTTCAAAGGACAGTAATTTTGAAATGCTGGCATTCAGGGCCAGGGATCGCGGGTGGGTAGGGGGGTACTTCCTCTTCCACTCCAGTGTTTGGGAGATGGAGAGCTGAACGCTTCCGTGGGACATTGTGGAGATGCTTGGTGTTGCTGGTAGATCCTCTGTTTGCGGGGTGGCAGGTGCCACTGTCACTCCAGAGGTGGATGAAGAAGCCGAGACTGCAGCAGAAGAGGAAGCAGGAGGAGCCAGAGACCTTTCTTGGTTTTTGAGGTGTCTACTCCACTGCAGCTCGTGCTTTGCACTTAGATGCCTGGTCTAGAAGGTTGTGAACGTTTATGCCTCGCTTCAGGCTCTGATTGTACAGCGTGCAAACCACTCGTGTCTTGTCGTCGGCACATTGTCTGAAGAACTGCCACCCCAGGGAACTCGTTGGAGCTGGCTTTGGTGTGCTCGGTCCCTTGCTGTGATGGGCAATAGCAGGCGTACTGTCTAGGGGACGGCCGCTCCCCTTTTGCACCCTGCTCCCTCTTCTGCTGTGCTGGTGGCTCTGTGCGACCACCGCCTCTTCCTCCGAACTACACAGGTCACTCGCATGACCTTGATTTTATGTGGGGTTGAGGACCTCATCGTCCTCCACATCATCTTCCACCCAGTCTTCACCCCTGCCCTCCTTGTCGGTCTGCACACTTTCGAAAGCCCCAGCAGTTGGCACCTGTGTTTCGTCATCATCTGAGACGTGCTGCGATGGTCCTTCCATGTACTCATCTTGAAACATAAGTGGTTGGGCATCCGTGCATTCAATCTCTTCCACTTCTGGGGCAGGGCTAGGTGGATGGCCCTGGGAAACCCTGCTAGCAGAGTCATCAAAAAGCAGAAGAGACTGCTGCATGACTTGGGGCTCAGACTGCTTGGCTGATTTGCAAGGGGGTGAGGTAAAAGACTGATGGACATCGGCTGCAGGTGCCAACTCTGATCTTTCAGCAGGAGACTGGGTGGGAGACAATGTAAAGGAACTGGAGGCACTGTCAGCAACCCAATCTACTATCGCCTGTACTTGTTCTGGCCTCACCATTCGTAGAGCCGCATTAGGCCCAACCAAATACCGCTGAAGTTCTGTCTTCTACTCACACCTGAGGAAGATGTTTCACTTGTGCGTGTAGCTGGCACAGATCGACCACGTCCTCTCCCTGCAACAGGAGCTCCACCAGCAGCACCACGACCGGGGCCATGTCCCTTATTTGACGCTCTCCTCATATATCTCAAATTTAGGATCTTGCCCAAAATGGGTGTTTTTTTAATAACAGAATAGAACAACAGTATCTAACGCGGGTATCTCACAATGACAGATGCAGAAAAGGCTGCAATATAAAGTACTTTGCCCAAAAAGGGTGTTTTTTTAATAACAGAATATGACAGCAGTATATAACGCTTGAATTTCACACGTACAGATGCAGACAAGGCTGCAAATTAAGTATTTTGCCCAAAATGGGTGTTTTTAAAACCCAGAAAATTATAGCTATATTTCTAGCTTAAATTGCACACTGACTAATGCGGCAGAGGCCCCAGATGGAGGGTATTGCAAAAAATGTGAGTTTTTTTAAAACCCAGAAAATTATTGAAGTATTTCAAGTTTGTTTTAACAATAACAGATGCAGCAAAGGCTGCAATATTAAGTACTTTGCCCCAAAAGGGTGTTTTTTTTATAACAGAATAAGACAGCAGTATATAACACTTGAATTTCACACTGACAGATGCAGCAAGGGCTGTAAAATTTAGTATTTTGCCCAAAAAGGGTGTTTTTTAAAACCCAGAAAATTATTGCTGTATTTCTAGCTTAAATTGCGCACTGACTAATGCGGCAGAGGCCCCAGCTGGAGGGTATTGCCAAAAATGGGAGTTTTTTTAAACCTATATTATTATTGCAGTACTTCAAGCTTGGATGGTGCTGGTGCACTGAGCTTTCATAAAATGGCCGCCGTCGCCCACCTAACTAACAGACGGATAAAAGTTATTTTTCTCTGTCACTGGGCTCAGGGCAGGGTAAAAAGATTGTGCACTGCACCCACAAAACAAAATCTAGGTAGATCGCTGAGTTAACAAGCACTTCTGATTAAAGATTCTCTCCTATTCTCTCCCTCACTGCAGCAGCATCCTCTCCCTACACTAGTAACAGCAGAGTGACGTGCATCGCTACGTGACTCCAGCTTATATAGAGGCTGGGTCACCTGCTGCACTGGCCAATCACAGCCATGCCATTAGTAGGCATGGCTGTGATGGCTTCTAAGGCCACAGAGTTAAAGGGCTTCTGTCACCCCACTAAACTCATTATTATTTTTTTGTGTACTTATAATCCCTATCCTGCCATATTGCCATACATTATGTTGTTAATAATTTTCGTTCAGTAGATTTAGCAAAAAACTTACTTTTATGATATGCTAATTACCTTTCTACCAGCAAGTAGGGCGTCTACTTGCTGGTAGCAGCCGCAGAAAACCGCACCCTCCTTCTGTTGATTGACAGGGCCAGCCGCGATCTCCTCCTCCGGCCAGCCCTGTCAGCATTTAAAAAATTGCACGCCTGTGTTGATTTGGCGCAGGCGCTCTGAGATAAGGAGGCTCGCCTCCTCAGCACTCCCTCAGTGCGCCTGCGCCGATGACGTCTTCTCTTTCGGTGACGTCATCGGCGCAGGCGCACTGAGGGAGTGCTGATGAGGCGAGCCTCCTTATCTCAGAGCGCCTGCAACGAATCAACACAGGCGCGCGATTTTTTTAAATGCTGACAGGGCTGGCCGGAGGAGGAGATCGCGGCTGGCCCTGTCAATCAACAGAAGGAGGGGGCGGTTTTCTGCGGCTGCTACCAGCAAGTAGACGCCCTAAAGTTCGGTACGAACTAAAGTTCGGTACGAATTCAAACTTTACAGTTTGGGTTCGCTCAACCCTACTTACCGGTGAATAGTTTTCCAGGAGTCTGACATGACAGCACACATGGAGGATGTCCTTATAGACCTCTAAAGGGACAGTAAGCACAGAGAGGTTAAAAGCCTCTCCCTCCTTTCCAACACCAGTGTTTCTAAATCATCACACCGGTCATGCAACATATGTACGTATATATCATACATATGTAGGTCTCTATTAGCTGATAGGTCTAGTCTGTAATGTTTGCAGAAGATTTGAAAACTAGACCAGATAGCTGCCCTGCGAATTTATCCCACTGAGCCATTAGCTCTTTCCACCAAAGAAGCAGCCACTGCTCGAGTAGAACGGGCAGTCTTTGTTTTGGGAAGTACATAAGCTTGCTGGATTGTTTATTTAATACATCTTGTAACAGTGTATTTTGAAGCTTGTTTCCCTTTATTCTTCCCCGTGAATTGTACAAATAAAGCTGAATCTTTTCTGAAGGGACGAGTGACTTCCAAATATTGTATTACTGAACGATGAACATCTAGAGCAGTGATGAGCAGCAGGGGCAATTTTCGAATTTGCGATATTTCGTGAATATTTGGGCGAATATTCGTCATATATTCGTGAATTCGAGAATTCGTAATCTCCAGTCATTATTTTCTTGATTGCGAAAATCATCAATTGGAAAATTCACGATAAAAATTCGCAATACGAAAGTTTGCGATCAACAATACTCCTAAAGTCAAAGATATTGCAGC
The DNA here is from genome assembly GCF_905171765.1 of Bufo bufo. Taxonomy (NCBI): domain Eukaryota; kingdom Metazoa; phylum Chordata; class Amphibia; order Anura; family Bufonidae; genus Bufo; species Bufo bufo. The sequence continues at coordinate 58,788,801 of NC_053396.1, forward strand.
CTTCTCATTGGCCCACAAGCAAGAAGCAGTGAGGGATCATGGGTACTGATGAAAAAAAAAGTAGAATATTCGCGATTACAAAGATATAGCACTCTATTCTAGATATTCGTGAATTCTCGAAGTGTCAATATTCGCAATAAAAATTTGCGATTAGAATTTTCGCAATCAACATTAGAGTATGGAAGCGTTGTTCTTTTGCATTCTTCGGATCTGTACAGAAAGAGGGTAGAACTAGTTCCTGATTACGATGAAATGATGAGACGACTTTTTGCATAAAGGCTGGGTCCAATTTTAAGATTATTCTGTCATCCAGAATCTTCATATATGGTTCTTTTGAAGAAAAAGCCTGTATCTCTCCTACTCTCCTTGCCAATGTTATTGCTGCTAGAAATGTCTTGAAAGAGAGCATTTTGATTTCAGGTTCAAATGGAGGATTACATAGGTGCTCCAATACCAGTGACAAATCCCAAGGAGAGACTGACTTTTTTTTTTACAGGACGACGAATTCTAGAGATGGCCTGAGAAAATGTTTTAATCCAATTGTGCTCTGCCAGAGGAAAGTCCAGAAACCAACTGAAAGCCGAAATCTGAACTTTTATAATACTGGGTCTGAGACCCATGTCAAAACCTTCCAGCAAAATTTCTAGTATGTCCTGAATAGAAGGGGATAAAAATTATTTGTGAAGAGAAACATACCAGGAACGGAATCTCTTCCAAATCTTACCATAGATGGCAGAAGTAAGCCTCTTGTGACTTTGTAGCGTGGTTGTTATTACTTTTTCTGACAGACCTCTGGCTCTTAGTGTCTGCTCCTCAGACTCCATGCTGCCAGCTTCAACCTGTGCAATTGTGGATGGCAGAGAGGACCCTGAGACAATAGGTCTTCTTCTAGGGGAAGAAAAAAGGGTTCCTCCAATGCCAAGTTCTTTAGAATTGGGAACCTAGACACTCTTTCTGTTCTCAGTTTTTTAGGATTGCATCAATTAGAGAAAACGGAGGGAAGGCATTGTCATGGCTCTCATGGTCTGGTGGTAGTGTTTTTAGCTCCCCTCGTTCATTTCTCAGTGGTTCCTTGCTCTTGTGCCGTGTTGCTGGCTGCATTCTTTTGGTGTACTGGCTGTGTGCTGGTTGGGAAATGCTTGCTGGCAGCGGCCCTGGATGTGAACGCGATTTTTCCGCGCGAGTGCAAATCGTTTTAATGCATTTTTCACTCTTTTGAGAAAAATCGGCATGTTTGGTACCCAGACCCGAACCCGGACTTCTTCACAGAAGTTCGGGTTTGGGTTAGGTGTTCTGTAGATTTTATTATTTTCCCTTATAACTTGGTTATAAGGGAAAATTATAGCATTCTTAATACAGAATGCTTAGTAAAATGTCCATTGAGGGGTTAAAAATAATAAACTAATTTAACTCACCCCATCCACTTGGTCGCGTAGCGGATCTCCTCTTCTTTCTTCTTTCTTCAGGACCTGGGTAAAGGACCTTTGACGTCACTGCGCTCATCACATGGTCCATCACCATGGTGATGGACCATGTGATGAGCGCAGTGACATCATCAAAGGTCCTTTACCCAGGTCCTGAAGAAAGAAGAGGAGATCCGCTACGCGACCAAGTGGATGGGGTGAATTAAATTTGTTTATTGTTTTTTAACCCCTCCATCCCTAATTTACTTAGCATTCTGTATTAAGAATGCTATTATTTTCCGATATAATCATGTTATAAGGGAAAATAATAAACATCAGGTCCCCATCCCGATCGTCTCCTTAGCAACCATGCGTGAAAATTGCACCGCATCCGCACTTGCTTGTGGATGCTGGCGATTTTCACGCAGCCCCATTCACTTGTATTGGGCCTGCGTTGCGTGAAAAACGCACAATATAGAGCATGCTGTGATTTTCACACAATGCACAAGTACCATAGAAGTGAATGGATCCGATTCAGTGCGGGTGCAATGCGTTCACCTCACGCATTGCACCCGCACGGAAAACTTGCCCGTGTGAAAGAGGCCTAAGGAGAGCCATGAGGCCACACCCAGATCCACCTTACACACACCATTAAACCTAAACAAACCAAAATGGGAAGGAACACCGGCCTTAAAGAGGAAGTAAAAAATCATTCTAACAAAACGGGCCACCAGCAACAAGCATGCACGGCAAAAGTGTCACGGTCCACTACCACCAGACCATGACAGCTGTGACAGAATTGGGACATGGATCTGGCCTATGCCTGAGACAATGTGTCTACTGCCACTGGTCTGTCCCACGGATTTAGTGAAAAGAAAGAGGGTAGACGAGTATTTTTTCTTGTGGCAAAGAGGTCCATCTGATGAGTCCCCCATTTCCTGTAAAGTAAATGAAAAAAAATCTTTTTTGAGACACCATTACCCCGGGTGTATGGAATGTCTGCTTAGGAAATCTGCAGTCACATTTTTCTCCCCTTTCAGCTGGATTGCTGAGATTGACAGTACATTCTTCTCTGCCCAACTGAATATCCGGTCTGATAAATGTTGAAGGGGCGGAAATCTTGACCCTTGATGTTTCAGCAATTATACAGTTGCAATGTTGTCTGGGAGAACCCATACATGCAGGCCCTTTAGAAGATTCTCCGCCTTCAGGAAAATTTTTAGGACAGCTCTCAACTCCTTGAAATTTGAGGACCTGTGAGAGAGATTGTAACCCCAGGGGCCCTGAAAGTATAAGTCCTGCACATGGGCTCCCCAGACCAACTTGCAGGCATCTGTTGTGACCAGAACCTGAGGTTCTAATGTCCACTTAATTCCCAATTATAAGTTCTCTGGATTTGTCCACCATGAGAGACTCCGTCTTAACGACTTTGTAATGTGAATCTTCTGATCCAAAGAGGTTAGATCTCGGTTCCAACAAGCCAGAACTGTTTTCTAAAGGTCTTGAATGAAACTGGCCCCAGGGGATTGTGGCAATGCAAGACGTCATTAACCCCCGGATTTTCATGGCAGTCCTTATAGACGAAAATTCTTTCCTTTAGAATATGGAAATTTCCTGGCAAATTTTTGCCTATTCATCTACCAAAAGGAATGAACGTTGTCATTCCGAGTCGAATAGGGTACCTAAAAAATGTCCTCGTTTCGTTCTGATTTTTCTAGGTTTATGATTCATCCCGGGCATGACAAGTTCTTCAAGGTGAATTCCAGTGTAAAGGGGGAATATTAATAACCGATATTTATGCAAATATCAATAATTAATATTCATAAATGGGAGGAGCCGTCTATTGATGACTCCGCCCATTTATACCTTTATATAACAATAACACAATACTTTCGCTATGCTTTACACTAATCACTACGCTAGCTGCATGCGCCTTACTAACTCGCTACCGCTAACAAGTACATGCTACACAAAGGGTACAAATATAACGGTATTTATTAAAACCTAATACACTAAGCACGCAATACACTAACAATACAGCACAATACACAAACTACACTACACGATCCCAAATTCCACCCATCAACTAACTATACAGTTCAGACATACATGTATTAGCAGCCCACCCTCCTGGCTACTCACTGTCCCTACGGGGTACGACGAGGGTTGACGGTGGTCTTACAGGGGTGTAAGTAAACCACAAATAATGGGGTAAGGTACCGTGACAATGGAAGGGTAATCGGGGGCACAGGATCAGGGAAATCAGGGCAGGGGTTTGGGGGACCAGGGTGCCCAGTATTCAGACAGTGAGGCCCAGGGGTTATTCAGGGGAGTAGGGGTTTGGATAACCAGGGGGGGAAATAGGGGTTAACCAGGGGGGGGGGGGGTCACTTACAACAATACAAGTCTAATTATACGCTATATCTATATATATTTATAGATCAATCGTTATAAATATATATACATATAGACGCACACACCACAATACAAACCTCACTACACTAGACAATTCCCAATTCCACCCCACACTCTAGCTGTACAATACACATACATACATTCCTTAGCAGCACACACTCAGCTACTACTGGGGTATGCAGGCAGATTACAGGGCAGCTACAGGGGTATGAGTTGGTGGCAGGGAAGGGGTGAATCAGGGCAGGTGTATTAGGGGTCTGGAGGGAAAGGGGTACTCAGCCATTCTCAGGGCCATGTGGCCTCTCTTCCTTCAGGGTGCAGCTCCCATGTGTCTCTCATTGCAGTCCAGGAATCCAAGAGAAAGCACCTCTGCCAAAACCAGCCCCCCTCCTCCTTCCTCAGGGATGTGACATCATAGTGTCACTGTGACGTATGCCTGCCCTCAGAACAGCCAGTTGGCCCCCTGAGGCTAGCAGCACCACACGCCCAGCCATGTCCCAAACATAAGTAACTAGGCTGATAAAATCAACAAAAGTATCAATTGATTTCTTAGCCTTTGAAGTCACCAGCCATCTGGAGACATATCCACCCCACTGCAGGAACTGGCTAAACGCTGTCCCTATGGGGGGCATTTAAGTATACATATGTAAATAGATACTTGGGGCGCATCTATATACACATATATACTCATTATAAACCTGGGGCATACATGGGCAGTTATAGGCCCATATATATATATATATATACCTGGGGGAGAGCCATGGCAGATACACATATATAGATGTATGCACTGCATACACACATCCCCATATATATATATATATATATATCTACATGAGAGGGACAGGAAATATATACTAACTATAAGGGGACACATATAAGGGGGGCACAGATCAACCAGGGATCACAGATTTCCCACAGGGCCCAACATGAGCCCCTGTGGGCCACTAAGGGCAGATGTGCATAGATGCTGGGCACATCCGCGCACATCATCCTATGAAGTGACCATTAATGCATGTATATATATCATACATGCATGCACGTGTTTGCATGCATATATGTATATATATGCATGCGTCTCAACCCTTCCTCAACATCCAGCTGTCTCATTAGAATGGTGGCAGATTAGGCTGTCAATAGGAAGTCGCCAGATAAGGTATAATTACTATACCCTCCTCTTTCCTCAACCAGGACACGACTTACGCTACTATCTTTGAAAAGATTCTCAGTGCTGAGGAAAGGCCGAAGGGTAAACACTGGAACTGGAAGTGTTGAATGGATCAATCGGCCTGAACCGCAAATCCCAAATATTTTTGATGACCTGAAAATATTGGGACATGATAATAAGTGTCTTTTTAGTCCACTGTGTACATTACTGCTCCCAGACAAATTAACTGAATCACGGATTTTATTGACTTAATTTTGAATCTCTGTTATTTCACCCACTGATTCAGGATCTTTAAGTTTAGAATCACCTTCCTGATTTACCCTTGTCTCTGTATGACTGGGACATATATCAGGGTCCTGGCTTCCGAAAGGACTGGGATTTTTTAGTTTTGTCCTCTGGAAACCCTTTCTTTTTGTCAGTAGCCTTTTCCAGAATCTAGCACAGGGCCTAAAACATAAGTACCTGAAAATGGTATAGTACAAAGCTTCTTTTTAGATGGAATTTCACCTGACCAAGTTTTTAGCCACAACGCACATCTGGAGGCATTTGAAAAGGTAACTGCCTCTGGCAGCAAATCTAATAGATTCCGCCGAAGCATCAGAAACAAACGCAGTTGCCATTTTTAAAAGTGGAATGGAGTCTGAAGGGAAACTGTCATTTTTTCATGTATCAGCATCTATCTTGTCTAGATAAGTTATGTATCTGTGTCCTAATGTGTACAGCCACATTCCTGTTTTTATGATAGGGGAGGGTATGGAGTCTTTTGTTCTAATTTAGCCACGTATGTCTTAACTGTCTATGAAAGGCGATGCTTCAGGTGCAATAAACCAGAGTATTTCTCAGCTACCTTCTTGTGCGTGTCATTTGTATGCAGCGCTGAGAAATATCTCTCCTGGATCCAGAGTGAGACTCAAACCAAGGTGGTCTTAGAGAAGGAAGCGATCCTTTCAGCTGGGGGCTCGGTCCGGGATCGAGAGGGTCATCCTCGTGTCCGGTAACAATATACACCAGTTTGTCTATCTTCTGAACCGAGGGCACTGGCCACGTCTCGATCCGTAAGTCTTACACGTGTCAGGGACACGTCACGGGGTCTCAGGGAGATCATTGTGTTAGTAATTGTCGACAAATTAGTACCAGGGGTACTAAGGATAAAATAGTCTCAGGGAGACTTGACCTACCTTGGGTTGACCCTCTTTTAGAAGATAAGATATTATAGAACATTAAGAATATCTGTTTGTGTGAAGATACTGTCCGGGTAGTAAGTGTACGGAAGTAACTCACGGTGATTCATTGTTGTGTTGTGTTTTTGCTGAATTAAGAAGTATGGGTGGCGGCAAATCTAAAACTGAATATCCACCTCCTAATGTAGGAGAGACCTGTAAAGAATATGTTGCCTGAGTCAGTCCCACAAATTACTACCTGATAAACCCTTGGGTGGACAATATAGCCGGGTGGACAGAGTTCATGGAGAGCTGTAGCCCATTTCCTAGGGACGGGGATAATAGCCCATTTCATATGGATATGGTTAAGGGATTGTGCCTAGGCGATAAGGACGCCTGGCCATATTTTGACCCCGATCCACAGTGGAATGTGTCATACATGCAAAATGGAGGATAGAGATAGTGTCACGGCTGTATGTGAGCAACAATAGTATACACAGTAAAAGAGCTACTGACCGGACCCAAACTAGGGAGGATAAAGGGTGACCCCTGTCAGACCCTAAAAGCTCTCCCTATTCTGCTAAAGCACATGCCCGGATCCAAATGGCGGAACGAGGCATGCCCACGTGCCTAAGACTGATGACCACTGTAACCCCTACAATAGTGGAAGGGGCACGGCCACCGGTGCCCTACTCAGTATATGGAGGGAACCGTGGCCACCTCAGATCCAGTCAGAAAATACTTAGCTGAAGGTGTTGCAGCCGCAGAGAAGACGGATCCAAGGACAGCTGGCAATATCCGGAGTGCTTGCTGCAGCAGAACACAGGTCCAGTGAACTGATAGCTACAAGTGAAGATACTAAAGCAAGAGCTACAACTGAAATTAGAACTATAATCCACGCCCTACAATAGGAGGAGGGGTGATATAAAGAGAGGGAAATCAAACGCATGAGGAACAGCTGGGAGGAAGGAAACCAAAAGTAAACAGAGCAGTGAGAACTCCTCCCAGCTCTAGTAGTGACATCATCACAGGGGTGGAGAAACAGAGCTGTGAGAACGTCCCAAAGCTCTGGTAGTGACAGTACCCCTCCCTCTACGGGTGGACTCCGGACACCCAGGACCCACCTTCTCAGGATGAGCCCTATGAAATGCCCTGATGAGGCGAGTGGCTTTAATGTCCGACACCGGAACCCACATCCTCTCCTCAGGACCATAACCCTTCCAATGAACGAGGTACTGAAGAGAACCGCGGACAATGCGAGAGTCCACAATTCTGGAAACCTCAAACTCCAGATTGCCATCAACCAAAATCGGAGGAGGAGGCAAAGAGGAGGGTACCGTGGGCTGGACATATGGTTTTAAGAGAGATCTGTGAAATACATTATGTATCTTCCAAACCCGTGGAAGATCAAGACGGAAGGCAACAGGATTGATGACTGACAAGATTTTATAAGGCCCAATAAATTTGGGACCCAATTTCCAGGAGGGAACCTTCAGTTTAATATTTCTTGTAGACAACCACACCAGATCACCCACATTCAGGTCTGGACCAGGCACACGTCTCTTATCAGCCACACTATACCTCTCACTCATCTTTTTAAGATTACTCTGAATCTTTGGCAAAATGGTAGACAAAGACGAGGAAAATCTCTCCTCCTCAGGTAAACCAGAAAGAGCCCCTCCCGAGAATGTCCCAAACTGCGGATGGAACCCATATGCACCAAAGAATGGTGACTTATCAGAAGATTCCTGACGACGGTTGTTCAGAGCAAACTCAGCAAGAGGGAGAAATGAACACCAATCCTCCTGGTTCTCTGCCACAAAACAGCGCAAATATGTCTCCAGATTCTGATTGAGGCGCTCAGTCTGACCATTCGACTGCGGGTGAAAAGCAGAAGAGAAGGACAGCCGAACCCCCAGGCGAGAACAGAAAGCCTTCCAGAACCTGGACACAAACTGCGTGCCTCTATCGGAAACAATATCAGAGGGAATGCCGTGCAATTTAACAATATGGTCGACAAAAGCTTGCGCCAACGTTTTAGCATTGGGTAAACCAGGGAAAGGTACGAAATGAGCCATCTTGCTAAAACGGTCCACCACCACCAGGATCACCGACTTCCCCGAGGAACGAGGAAGATCCGTGATAAAGTCCATGGACAGGTGTGTCCAAGGACGGGAAGGTATGGGTAACGGGAGAAGGGAACCTGAAGGCCGTGAACGAGGGACCTTAGCGCGAGCGCACGTCTCACAAGCAGCCACAAAACCCTCCACCGACTTACGAAGAGCCGGCCACCAAAATCTCAGAGCAATGAGATCTACCGTGGCTCTACTCCCGGGGTGACCAGCAAGAACCGTATCATGATGCTCCTTAAAGAGTTTGTGACGTAGCTCAGGAGGCACGAACAACTTCCCAGAAGGACAACGGGCAGGTGCCTCAGTCTGGGCAGCCTGGACCTCGGCCTCCAAATCGGAATATAGAGCAGAAACAACTACCCCCTCCGCCAAAATGGGACCCGGGTCCTCGGAGTTTCCTCCTCCCGGAAAACAGCGAGAGAGAGCATCAGCCTTCACATTTTTTATCCCAGGTCGGAATGTAACAACAAAATTGAATCTGGAGAAGAACAGAGACCATCTGGCCTGTCTCGGATTCATACGCCTGGCCGACTCCAAGTATGCCAGATTCTTATGGTCGGTAAAAACGGTGATAGGGTGCCTGGTCCCCTCCAACCAATGGCGCCATTCCTCGAAAGCCAACTTGATGGCCAACAACTCCCTATCTCCCACATCATAGTTTCTCTCTGCCGGGGAGAGTTTTTTAGAGAAAAAGGCACAGGGTCGCCATTTGGCAGGAGAAGGGCCCTGGGACAAAACCGCACCCACACCCACCTCGGAAGCATCCACCTCAACAATAAAAGGTAAGGAAAAATCGGGATGCACCAAGACGGGAGCAGACGCAAAACTCTCTTTAATCTTAGAAAAGGCTGCAAGCGCCTCCTCCGACCAAGAGGAAAAATCCGCCCCCTTTTTTGTCATGTCAGTGAGGGGTTTGACAACAGAGGAATAATTCAAAATGAACTTTCTGTAATAGTTCGCAAAACCCAGAAAGCGCATCAATGCCTTCTGATTCTCAGGAAGCTCCCACTCAAGTACAGCACGGACCTTTTCCGGATCCATGCGAAAACCAGAAGCAGAGAGGAGAAAACCCAGAAATTGAATCTCCGATACCATAAAAAGACATTTCTCCAGCTTGGCGTACAATTTATTTTCCCGCAGAATCTGCAGAACCTGAAAAAGATGATCCTGATGGGTCTGAACATCAGGGGAAAAAATCAAAATATCATCAAGATACACCAATACAAATTTCCCCATTAAATGGTAGAAAATACTATTAACAAAATGCTGAAAGACGGCCGGAGCATTCATCAGGCCGAAAGGCATAACGAGATTCTCGAAATGCCCGTTAGGGGTATTAAAGGCCGTTTTCCATTCATCCCCCTCTCTGACCCTGACCAGGTTGTACGCGCCTCTCAAATCCAATTTGGAAAACACCTTGGCCCCAACAATTTGGTTGAAGAGGTCCGGGATCAGAGGAAGGGGATAGGGATCGCGAATCGTGATACGGTTCAGCTCCCTAAAATCTAGGCAAGGTCTCAGAGAGCCATCTTTTTTTTTTAACAAAAAAAAAACCCGCGGCCACAGGTGACTTTGAGGGACGAATATGCCCCTTCTCGAGACTCTCGGAGATATAAGTTCGCATTGCGATTCTTTCCGGTTGTGAGAGATTGTAGAGGCGTGCTTTTGGCAGCTTGGCGCCGGGAATGAGGTTAATGGGACAGTCAAACTCCCGGTGAGGAGGTAGCTCCTGAACACCGCTCTCGGAAAACACGTCCGAGAAATCAGAGAGAAATGATGGCACAGTTTTAGTAGACACCTCTGCAAAAGTCGCTGTGAGACAATTCTCTCTACAAAAGTCACTCCACTCATTTATTTGCCTTCCTTGCCAATCAATAGTGGGGTTATGTCTAGTGAGCCAGGGTAACCCCAAAACTAGAGGAGAAGGCAATCCGTTAAGGACAAAACAAGATATATCCTCCACATGAGTGTCACCTACAGCTATCCGGATATTGTGAACAATGCCCTTCAGAGATCTCTGTGAGAGTGGAGCAGAGTCAATAGCAAAAACAGGTATATCCTTTTCTAATGTGCAAACCTGAAAACCATGCATGGCTACAAATTGAGTGTCAATAAGATTGACGGCCGCTCCACTATCGACAAAAATCTCACAAGAAATGACTTTTCTCTCTAGCGCCACCCTGGCAGACAGGAGAAAACGGGAACTGCAGGTCAGAGGAAAAGCATCAATTCCTACATCAACTTTGCCCAAAGTAGCAGATGAAGCAGAATTTGATGATTTACCTTTTGAGGTTTTTCTCTTATTATCGCTCTTAGTACAGTTCAAGAATCTCCTAGAGGGACAAACATTTGCCAAATGACCTATGCCCCCACAACAAAAACACACCATACTGTGAGGACTAAATCCTCTTTTATCAGGGGCAAGTCGACCTAGCTGCATGGGCTCCTCCTCAGAGGGGAGCGAGACAGGATGGGGCCCCTGCACACTGAATGAGTCTGCACCACTGCCCCTAGACTGACAATGGCTGGACAGAGAGGTCTCGTTTCTTTCTCTTAGACGCCTGTCAAGGCGTACCGCCAATGACATGCTGGACTCTAAGGACGTTGGTCTCTCATGGAAAGCAAACGCATCTTTCAATCTCTCTGAGAGACCATGACAGAACTGACTCCGGAGTGCAGCATCATTCCAACCCGAATCAGCTGCCCATCTCCGAAATTCAGAACAATAAAGCTCCGCAGACAGTTTGTTCTGGCATAAAACACGTAAGTTAGATTCGGCCAGAGCAACACGATCCGGGTCATCATAAATCTGCCCCAGGGCCACAAAAAATCTTTCCACGGATCGAAGGGAGGGATCCCCTGATGGCAGCGAAAAAGCCTAAGTCTGAGCATTACCCCTGAGCAGGGAGATGACAATCCTCACCCTCTGCTCCTCCTTACCAGAGGAGTGGGGACACAAGCAAAAATGGAGTTTGCATGCCTCTCTGAAGCGAACAAAATTCTCACTGCCCCCGGAGATTGTTTCCGGAAGTGAGACCTTTGGCTCGCAACAGACTCCATGAGCCGGAGCAGAGCCCAATGCTTGAAGCTGAGTCATAGATTGACGGAGATCCGCTACTTCCAAAGAAAGACCCTGCATGCGGTCAACCAGGCCAGAAAGCGGATCCATGTCAAAAAAGGACGGTTTTGGTGGATTATAATGTCACGGCTGTATGTGAGCAACAATAGTATACACAGTAAAAGAGCTACTGACCGGACCCAACCTAGGGAGGATAAAGGGTGACCCCTGTCAGACCCTCAAAGCTCTCCCTATTCTGCTAAAGCACATGCCCGGATCCAAATGGCGGAACGAGGCATGCCCACGTGCCTAAGACTGATGACCACTGTAACCCCTACAATAGTGGAAGGGGCACGGCCACCGGTGCCCTACTCAGTATATGGAGGGAACCGTGGACACCTCAGATCCAGTCAGAAAATAATCAGGTACACAACAATGTCTGTACACTTAGCTGAAGGTGTTGCAGCCACAGAGAAGACGGATCCAAGGACAGCTGGCAATATCCGGAGTGCTTGCTGCAGCAGAACACAGGTCCAGTGAACTGATAGCTACAAGTGAAGATACTAAAGCAAGAGCTACAACTGAAATGAGAACTATAATCCACGCCCTACAATAGGAGGAGGGGTGATATAAAGAGAGGGAAATCAAACGCATGAGGAACAGCTGGGAGGAAGGAAACCAAAAGTAAACAGAGCAGTGAGAACTCCTCCCAGCTCTAGTAGTGACATCATCACAGGGGTGGAGAAACAGAGCTGTGAGAACGTCCCAAAGCTCTGGTAGTGACAGATAGCCCCACATTGGTATGACAGGAAGGGAAAGAGTGTTAAAAGACCTAAACGTTTCCCTGATGGAACAAAGAAATATGAATTAGAACAGGAACTCAGGAAACAGGGAGACCCCCGAGAACCTAATCTTCCACCACCGGCCTATCATGCGGTCACAGCCCCAAATGTCAGGGATAACCACCCAAAGTCTAAGATGTATCCATCCCTTAATGAAGAAGATATAGAAGTTATGGCTGCCCATCATGTAATAAGTAGAGTCAGAGCACCTCTAAATCCTCCCGCCCCCCCCCCCAGCGATTGTGAGACCGCCGCCTGGTCAAGCTACGTCACCCTTAGCAACTCTGGCACCCGACCAGAGCAACTATGTTGACCCCCTCAGTGCCACTCTTCCCGATGCACACTTTAATGATGAAGGAGAAGGGGCTACAGGATCAACCACAGATCTTGGTCCTACAATCCTTAGGAGCAGGAAAGAGGTGAAAAGGGAAGAAGCAACAACAACAAGTCACTTCCCTTTCATGACTATAGGTGATCAATTACTGAAAAAGCCCATAGAAGTAGAAGACATTAACAGGATAATTAAACATTGTCCTAAACCCAACATAGCGCCACAAGGGACGCTGATGTACTTAAAAAGAGCATGCAAGGGAAGAAACTATACGCAGGAGGATATGAAACTGATTATAGACGGCATAATAGGTACACACTCAGGGATGGATTAGACAAAAGTACCTGCTATAAATGACATTCAACAAAATGCCACTGCCCCTACTTATGCCCTCAATACACAGGCAGGAAGAGAGGCTATGTGGACTGAACTAAGTCAACACATGTCGGAGGTGTTTAAACAAAGATCATCCCTCCCGATAGCCGTAGCATGCAAACAAAAGGTTAATGAGACTGTGCCTGATTTTTGGAAGAGGTTCCAGGACTGCTGGACCCAAGAGGCCGGCCTCCAATTGGTAAACAATGACAGTTTGCTCATTTCTACGTTTATCAACAATCTCCTCCCCGGTCTCATTCTCACAGTCAAACAAAATGTCTCCACTTGGACATCAGATAACATTGCAGACTTTGAGAGACATCTATATGAAAAGGAAGCAGCAGGGTGTTTTGAAGTAAAGAAAATCACTACACATAATTTTCAGGGAGCGAGAAACACAAATAGAAGGCAGAATAATTCCTCACGGTGGCAGAAATCACTGAACTTCCACATTATACCTGACTGCCCTGTGAGCCTTCTGGGACGTGACTTGTTTTGCAAACTTCGTCTCAAGGTATTCGCCTCGCAGAAGGGCTTACACGTCCGGTCAGATATGATACCAATCACCAAATCTCATTTCTTGTTGAGCCTTACAAACACGCCCACAGAATTGACACGGTTAGACCCACAACTCTGGTCACAAGGTGACTATGATACTGGTTTCATTGACTGTACGCCATATCAGGCTACTCTAAAGATAGGAGCAGCCCCAGTCTATCAGAAACAATACCCGTTGTCCAAAGAGAAACTAGAAGGTATTAAACCAATGGTGGAACAGTTCCTAAAAAAGGGCATATTGGAGGAGACAGTATCTCCATACTGCACCCCCATTAACCCCGTGGCCAAAACAGATGGACAGGTTTGTGTAGGACCTTAGGGCCATTAATAACCTCATTGTACCTATTGCACCAATAGTACCAGACATAACACAGCTCCTCTCGTCCATACCTGCAGACGCTGCCTTTTTTAGTGTGATTGACCTGAAAAATGCCTTCTTGTCCATTCCTGTTGACAAGCAGACCAGACTACTTTTTGCTTTTTCCTTTCAGGAGGGGGGCAGCTGTCCCAGGGGTATGCTGATTCACCTGTTGTGTACAGCATTGTCCTCCAAGCCACTTTAAAACCATGGCACCCTCCCCAAGGTTCTGTCCTCCTGCAATACGTGGATGATTTGTTACTATGTAGTATGTCAGAGGAGGCCAACAGAGCAGATGGATTGTCTTTACTACAATGGTTGTTGTTATGTGGGCACAAAGTGTCACTAAAGAAAATGCAATGGTGTGAAAAGCAAGTTGAATATTTGGGCTTTGTCCTCACACAGGGGGAAAGGAGAATCAGTCCAGGAAGAATCCAGTCTGTAGCGGGCCTGGTCACTCTGCAGACCAAGAAGGAACTGCTATCCTTCCTTGGTATGATTGGTTACTGCAGACAATGGATCCCTGACTGCTCCTACTATGACAATATTCTGAGGCAAGCCACACATTCTGAAATGTCAGATCTTGTAAGATGGTCTACTAAAATGTTGAATGCATTTGATTACTTGAAATGTTCTTTAATGTCAAGTCCTGGTCTAGGCCTCCCTGACTACAAACTGTCATTCCATGTCTTTGCACGAGACAACTGTAAAACCATGGCTGGGGTTCTGACCCAGTACCACGGAGGTAACCTGCGCCCATGTGCTTTTTTCTCAAAGGTGATGCCTTCGGTCACTGGCAGCGTGTGCAATGGTTGTAGAAATGGCCACCACTTTGACCCTTGGTCACCACACTGTATTACACACAACTCATGATGTTTTGGGCCTCCTCAAAGGCGTACACAGCCAACACATGACTGCTCAGCAGTTATCAGGATATGAGATCCTGCTTCTCAGTAACCCTTCACTTGAAATACATTATGCAGCCCAGACTGCAGGCCCCGCGCCCATTCTCAATGCTCTCCTAGGTCTCAAAAGTGAACAAGATAAATTACCCGAACCTCATGACTGCACTCACTCCATTACTTATGAGACCTCACCTAGGTTAGATCTCTCATCCATACCAATATCAGGAGCACCAGAAGTTTTTGTTGATGGATCTTGCAGCAGACCTAATGACAATACCTTTCATGTAGGTTATGCCATTGTCATGCTACCTGATATTGTACTAGAGGAAAACCCGATCCCCTATCAGTCCGCACAAGCAGCAGAACTGATTTCCCTTACCCATGCCTGCCAATTACACAAAGATAGACCTGTCACAATATACACGGATAGTAGATACGCCCACGGGGTAGAATGGGGTCATCTGGCAACGAAGAGGATACACAGCAGCAGATGGCAAGCATATCTTACACTCGCAACTAATCACTGAATTGATTGAGGCCATTCAACTACCTTCAGAATTGGCCATAGTACATTGCAAGGCACACACTGGGGGCAAGGATCATGTTTCCAAAGGTAACGCACTTGCAGATACAGAAGCAAAGAATGCGGCCCTCCAGACTCCAGCCACCCTCCAACTGTCCCTCCTAGCGCCACCTTCCCTTGAGGAGACACAGATGGTAGTGGACCTCCAAAGCTCTGCTCCACTGGCAGAGTTGGAGGATTGGTGTTATCCAGTATTACAGAAGAATCCGGATTAATCTGCAAAGAGGGGAGACCATGCATTCCCCATCACAGTGCACCCCTTTATATTGCACACTTTCATGGTGTAGGACACAACAGCATACAAACCACGTGCACACTACTGAAGCAAAATTTTTACATTACCAATGCTGACGAAGTGGTCAAGGATTATGAGAAAATATGCATTACATGTCTGAGGAATAATCCAAATAACAATGTACACGTGACACACCAACATCTAGACTACCCCACCACACCTTTCACACACCTGCAGGTAGACTTCACACACATCCCTAGAACAAAAGGTAAACAGGAGTATGCACTCGTAGTAGTGGACATGTTCTCAAGGTGGCCAGAAGTATACCCTACCAAGGCAGAGGAAGCAAGGACAGTTGCCAAGATACTCACCTATGAGATCATCCCACGTTGGGGATTCCCATTGAGAATAGAATCTGATCAGGGACCAGCTTTCACATCTAGAGTAAATAAGGAATTAGTTAAGAGTTTGAGAATAGAATGGAGATTTCATATTCCCTACCACCCACAAAGCTCAGGCATTGTGGAGAGAATGAATAGGACAATAAAAGACAAATTGAGGAAAGCTACCTCAGGAACCTTTGAAAGGTGGAAACAGGTATTACCAATAATACTTGCTGAAATTAGAATGACCCCTAACAAGAAACTAGGAATGTCCCCGTTCAAAATCCTAATGGGGAGGCCTTTCCCCACCCCATGGATAAAACAACCACTAATAACTCAGGAAGGGGATCTTGACCTCATCAGGGATGAGTACGTCAGACAGCTGATTACCACTTTGAATAAAATAAAGGAAAAAGTTGCTTGTAAGTCGCCTTCTCTTCCACAGGACGCTAATCACCCTTATAGACCCGGTGATAAGGTGATGATTAAGACCCTTAAGAAAGGAAAAGCACCAGGCGACTTCGCGTTTGGACCACCCACCACGGTTGTAGCAGTGACCAGAACAGCAATCCTGACAGAAGTTAGCCAGACCTGGATACACGCTACGAGAGTCAAACTATACCAGCACGCTCCAGAAGCTCATACTGAGGTACTAACGGGGGCAGACAGCCCTTACCTCGGAAAAAGGGACCAAGAAAAGGAGGTAGCAACGAGGGTAGATAACCCTGACCTCGAACATGACATCCTCCTCGAGTTTTGGAGTGCACGCTCCAATGTCTAACAGTACTGACTATACTGACTTTCCTTGCAGGCAATTATGCTAAAGTAGCTATTACCAAAAAAAGACGGTCGGTACACCCTCTGGTATAATTTCACTGACGCCCAGGTTGCCACCTATAAATTCACCTTTTGCCAAATAAAAGGGTGTCCTAAGGATCAGCAAAAGTTGCGATGGGAAACTGGGTTTGTGGAAGCCAGTAAGGAAAAGCTGGGAAAGAACCATGTCATATAATTTAATGGTTCTAAGAGGGGATTGAAGGGAAACTGTGATTCTCCATTTTTGCATGTATCAGCATCTATCTTGTCTAGATAAGTTACGTATCTGTTTCTTAATGTGTACAGCCACATTCCTGTTTTTATGATAGGGGAGGGTATGGAGTCTTTTGTTCTAATTTAGCCACGTATGTCTTAACTGTCTATGAAAGGCGATGCTTCAGGTGCAATAAACCAGAGTATTTCTCAGCTACCTTCTTGTGTGTGTCATTTGTATGCAGCGCTGAGAAATATCTCTCCTGGATCCAGAGTGAGACTCAAACCAAGGTGGTCTTAGAGAAGGAAGCGATTCTTTCAGAATCCAGCATTTCTTCCCTAGAGGTTTTCCTCTTTAGGTGGTTTTCTAGTTGGGAGAGCCATAAAAATAATGATCGAGACTGAAGTAGCAGCAATATTTGTATTGATCAATGCAGAAGATACTTCCTAGGATTTTTTTTAGAAGACCTATCCTTTGCGTCTTTGAGTTGTCAGGAATCCTCAAAGGGCAAGGAGATTTTTTTAATTACTTTTGCAATGGGTATGCCAATTTTTTAGGGTATCTACCCATAACTTCATATCTTCTGCATTAAAGCCAAGACGATTCTTAAACTTATGAGATATGTAAAGCTTCTTTTCCGCTTTTTCCTATTCTTCCAAAATGAGCAATTTGAAACTTTCATTCAATTCAGTGTTTTCTTTTTTGCTTTTAGTCCACCAAACATCTTGTCCTGTATAGAATGAGGTTGGGCGACTTCTTCCACGTCCATTGTCTGACGGTTGTGGCATTGTCTGACGGACAGCACAAATGAGAATGTCTAAATCCTCAGAAGAAAAAATAACTTTTCCCCTTCTTCCACAGGACAAGAAGCAATTTCATCATCTTCGTTTATCATCTATTTCTCCTTCTGACCTAATGTTACATATCAACTCTAGGTCTTTTAACATGAGATTGCGGAACAGATTTTGGCATTCATTTTACAGCTGAGGAGCGTACTTCCTTCTTTATAATCTTCAGAATTTCAGCTAATAAAGATGGCTGTTCTTCTTTTATCAATTTATTAATGCAGGAGCTGCAAAGTTATTTGGAGTGAGACTCTGCCAGCTTCTTAGCACAAGTAGCACATCGTTTCCCTTTCTTTTTAGATTCATAAGGATTTTTTTATGCACCACATCTTTATCATCCTGAAATTACAAATCAATCTGCTAACTATGCAGAAAAGTATTAATACAGGGTACACCTGACTTGCATGACCCTGAGCAGTAGGTTCTGAACCCGGCATAGACCGACCAGACACTGGACCTTCAATGATGAAGAACACAAACATCTGACTTCTCACAATACCTTTATAGTCCTGCCTTATGCTGCTACCATTCTGCTCCTCCCTCTTCTGGGACTTCATCTCCAGGAGAATCCTGATCTGGATAATGCGAGTCTAGCCATAATGGGGACTCCAGCATTGAAGGCACTATCCGCCCCGTGCCAGGTTAGTTCTGCCCGCTCTCTCGCACGCGGATGCCGCCAGAAGTGATGCTTATGGGTCCGCCCCAACATGGGCAGCCTACGCACTGCGCGTGGAACACCGACAGGAGAAGGAGGATGCAGCACGGAGCCAAGAGCCTCTCATGAGAGGAAGTGAACACCACAACCAGACCCCACAGCCTCAATGGGTACTGGTAAGGCCAGGGGACCCCACCAGAAGGGGTGCTAGCCGAGCCCTCCGATTTTGCGATGGAAGGAGAGGCATAAACCCCCCCGATCCTATTCTGGGCTCCTATTCAAAAGCGTAAACTTCTCTCTTCAACAACAGGGACCTCTCTGTTGGCTGATGACCTATAAGGGACAGGAAGAACACTGGTGTTGGAAGGGAGGGAGGGGCTTTTAACCTCTCTGTGCTTCCTGTCCCTTTAGAGGTCTATAAGGACATCCTCCATGTGTGCTGTCATGGAGGACATCCTGGAAAAAAGTTTACGACTTTTGTCTCGCATTTGTTGCAGATGTACCCTGCTCCTCAGGACCAGTACTGGACTAGAAGGTCTCGAGGGCTCAGAGGCACGACCAGGATCACTTGGCTCCAACATTTCCAAAGAGCAGAGGATCCAGAAGCACAGCACGGTGTGCAGGATGGCTGGCTGCTTTCCCCCATAGCCAACCTATAATGCACCTGGCAACCTCCACCTCCATAGAGGACCCAGCAGTCCATAAGCTCCCAAATGCACTGGAAGTGATGTCACTGCCTTGCTGAGTAATCACACTTAGACCGAACTCAAAATGCCAGACCAGACCGGAGCAGCCTGGCAAGGCCACAGCAGCTCCTACAAAAGTGGGGGACTGGGAAGGAGACGGAGAAAAAGCAGACTAAGCAAGTGGCTCCCACATGAGACTTATGCTGCCATGGTATAGGTCCCATTATGGTATAGTAGACCCAGACCTTTCCCAGACCTTAAGAGTGAACTTCTATCTATAAATATTCCTAGGAGCAAGGCTTCTTTAGGAACCTTCTATCCAGAGGACAGGAAACCTGAGCCGAGGTGTGGGAACTAGATTCCTGTCCTGGATGGGAGGTCCTACTAGCAGGAGTGCTGTCAAGGGCAGGAGAAAGAATGTTCTTCTCATAATCGGTGACCTTAGTTATTTTCTCCAGTTGGCAAGGATATAGTGAGGATTCCATTTCTTGGTTGATGACATAGAGCAGTTCCTCCTTGGTGTGACTCTGTTTATCCAGGCTCACCAGGTAAAGAACCATAGGTAGTATGCCGGAGGACCACTCTGGACTGTGCCTACAGTGGAAGATGAGGACAAGGTGGAGGATTGAGAAGGCAGAGGAGGACATTGGCGCATAAATCCAACAATTACAATGCGGAGACGGCATTGCCATCACCTAGCCAAGTTGCTGGTGTGTATGGGCCAAAACCACATTTACCCAGTGGGCTGTAAAGGACATACAGTATATTGTCTTTGTCCAAAGCTACAGCTCCACACATCAGCTATGGCATGCTGGTACAGCTTGTTTAGAGAAGTAATGACGGCTTGAGACTCTCCACCATGGGTGGGCAAGAGCCATCAGTCCTCTAAAATGTTCAGAGTACACAATATAGAAAGGGAGGAATTGTAGTATAAGCAACTTGGCCAGGTGCATGTTCAGCTTCTGTCGTTGGGTGAGTACACGTGTAGTGTGAGCGGTGATCGATTGCTGGAGAAACACGTGGCAAGGAGTATGAGGAAGAGCATCTGGAGCAATAGACGAAAGGAAGGAACAACAGCCTCCATCTGCTGAGGTTGAGGAGCCCTGACTGCTGGGGAAGGCATGCGGGCTGATGCGGGATGCAGCGGTTGCCATGGTTTTCCCAGGCCACTTTATGTGTTTGTGTTCCATGTGTTTGAGCAGGGCCATGGTGCCAACATATCCTACATACCACCTCACTAACGTTAGTCAGCGACTTGATAAAAGATCCCCACACTGCCGAGTATGGCATTTTACACACACCACTCCGTGCTGACTGCCTGCTGCTGCTTTTATGAACTCCTAAGTAGCAGGCAGTCTACCCCAGGTGCGTTTGGCTCCAGATATCCCACTGTTTTCTCCCTACTGGCTCATCGGCATGCTGCCACCCTGTTGCTGTCTCACGGGCCTGCTGCCACCCTCATGCCCTGATGATGAACCCTTCTTCACCTGTCTCCCGCGTGCGATCGCCTACATCATCATCCACTAATGTCTATTCACTTGTCACCCTTAGTGATGAACGAACATCGTACGGGACAATTCGCGAACGCGATTGCGCAAACGCAATCAAATGTTCATTAACCACAAGTTCA
Source organism: Bufo bufo (assembly GCF_905171765.1). Taxonomy (NCBI): domain Eukaryota; kingdom Metazoa; phylum Chordata; class Amphibia; order Anura; family Bufonidae; genus Bufo; species Bufo bufo. Next base: position 58,809,553 of record NC_053396.1, read on the forward strand.
CGGCGGGCCCCATTCACTTTAATGGCAGGCGAACCTGAAAAACCTTCAGGTCATATTTGCAGCCACTAAATACTTACTAGAAGTGCACAAATCGTCCCACAACATGGACAGTGACATACCAGAGGGGGATAAATGGCAAAAATTCCCACAAAAAAATATGTATTTTAATCAGGGGCTGTTTTTATGCATCTTAAAGGGAAACTCTCAAAAATGTGCCCTGCTGAAGACTAGAAAAAATTTATTTTAGGCCACGGGAGTACAGGCCCCAAACATTAGGCATTCACTGGACAGAAAACATCAAGCGATTATATGGTTGGAGGTATGTTAGATGGTCATTGGATATTAATTTTACTGCAGGCCAGTGATGAACAGGCCCCAAACATTAGGCATTCACTGGACAGAAAACATCAAGTGATTATGTGGCTGCAGGTATATTAGACGGTCATTGGATATCAATTTTATTGCAGGCCAGTGGACTACAGGACCCAAAAATTATTAATTCACCGTACAGAAAATAACAATTGATAATGTGGCTGGAGGTACACCGTATAACAATTTTACTGTTGGCCAATTAGATTACAGGCCCCAAAAATTATGCATTCACAGTACATAAAAGATCAAGTGATTATGTGGCTGGAGGTATATTAGATGGTCAATGTACAGGGAGTGCAGAATTATTAGGCAAGTTGTATTTTTGAGGATTAATTTTATTATTGAACAACAACCATGTTCTCAATGAACCCAAAAAACTTATTAATATCAAAGCTGAATATTTTTGGAAGTAGTTTTTAGTTTGTTTTTAGTTTTAGCTATTTTAGGGGGATATCTGTGTGTGTAGGTGACTATTACTGTGCATAATTATTAGGCAACTTAACAAAAAACAAATATATACCCATTTCAATTATTTATTTTTACCAGTGAAACCAATATAACATCTCAACATTCACAAATATACATTTCTGACATTCAAAAACAAAACAAAAACAAATCAGTGACCAATATAGCCACCTTTCTTTGCAAGGACCATCAACATTGCGTGCAGCAGCAACCACAGCCTCCCAGACACTGTTCAGAGAGGTGTACTGTTTTCCCTCCTTGTAAATCTCACATTTGATGATGGACCACAGGTTCTCAATGGGGTTCAGATCAGGTGAACAAGGAGGCCAATGTCATTAGATTTTCTTCTTTTATACCCTTTCTTGCCAGCCACGCTGTGGAGTACTTGGACGCGTGTGATGGAGCATTGTCCTGCATGAAAATCATGTTTTTCTTGAAGGATGCAGACTTCTTCCTGTACCACTGCTTGAAGAAGGTGTCTTCCAGAAACTGGCAGTAGGACTGGGAGTTGAGCTTGACTCCATCCTCAACCCGAAAAGGCCCCACAAGCTCATCTTTGATGATACCAGCCCAAACCAGTACTCCACCTCCACCTTGCTGGCGTCTGAGTCGGACTGGAGCTCTCTGCCCTTTACCAATCCAGCCACGGGCCCATCTATCTGGCCCATCAAGACTCACTCTCATTTCATCAGTCCATAAAACCTTAGAAAGATCAGTCTTGAGATATTTCTTGGCCCAGTCTTGACGTTTCAGCTTGTGTGTCTTGTTCAGTGGTGGTCGTCTTTCAGCCTTTCTTACCTTGGCCATGTCTCTGAGTATTGCACACCTTGTGCTTTTGGGCACTCCAATGATGTTGCAGCTCTGAAATATGGCCAAACTGGTGGCAAGTGGCATCTTGGCAGCTGCACGCTTGACTTTTCTCAGTTCATGGGCAGTTATTTTGCGCCTTAGTTTTTCCACACGCTTCTTGCGACCCTGTTGACTATTTTGAATGAAAGGCTTGATTGTTCGATGATCACGCTTCAGAAGCTTTGCAATTTTAAGAGTGCTGCATCCCTCTGCAAGATATCTCACTATTTTTGACTTTTCTGAGCCTGTCAAGTCCTTCTTTTGACCCATTTTGCCAAAGGAAAGGAAGTTGCCTAATAATTATGCACACCTAATATAGGGTGTTGATGTCATTAGACCACACCCCTTCTCATTACAGAGATGCACATCACCTAATATGCTTAATTGGTAGTAGGCTTTCGAGCCTATACAGCTTGGAGTAAGACAACATGCATAAAGAGGATGATGTGGTCAAAATACTCATTTGCTTAATAATTCTGCACTCCCTGTATATCAAATTTACTGCAGGCCAGTGGACTACAGGCCCCAAAAATTATTAATTCACCGGACAGAAAACATCAAGCGATTATGTGGCTGGAGGTATATTAGACGGTCATTGGATATCAATTTTACTGCAGGCCAGTACAAATACATGTCAAATACATATGTTTAAAAGAACTAAAAATATAAAATTTGATTAAAAACATGGCTAACGAAATCACCCTTCTTGAATAAACCTCAAATGATAATAGGTGAAATTCGATAACACGTGGTCGTCACAGGTGTTGAATTCCTCCGAGGCCCCAGCAATTAGGAATTCACCGTACAGAAAAGATCAAGTGATTATGTGGCTGGAGGCATGTAAGACGGTCAATGGATATCAATTTTACTGCAGGCTAGTGGACTACAGGCCCCAAAAATGATTAAATAACCGTACAGAAAAGAACAAGTGATTATGTGGCTGGAGGTATATTAGACGGTCAATGGATATAAATTTTACTGCAGTCCAGTGGACTACAGGCCCAAAAAATATGTATTCACCGCACAGGAAAGATCAAGTCATTATGTGGCTGGAGTTACATTAGGCGGTCACCGCATAACAATTTTACTGTTGGCCAGTTAGATTACAGGCCACAAGAATTATGCATTTACCGTATAGAAAAGATCAAGTCATTATGTGGCTGGAAGTATATTAGACGGTCATTGTATATCAATTTTACTGCAGGCCAGTGGACTACAGGCCCCAAAAATGAATGATTCACCGTACAGAAAAGAACAAGTGATTATGTGGCTGGAGGTATATTAGACGTTCATTGGATATAAATTTTACTGCAGGCTAGTACAAATACATGTCAAAAACATATGTTTAAGAGAACAAAAAATATAAAATTGGATTAAAAACATGGCTAACTAAACCCCCCCTCTTGAAAACCCCCCCAATTCTAATAGGTGACATTCAATTAAACGTGGTCATCACAGGTGTTGAATTCCTCCGAGATCCATGCCTCATTCATTTTTAGAAATGTGAGGTAGTCTACACTGTCCTGAGCGTCCTTTCGGACAGGACACTCGACGAGGGGCAAGCCAAGCGTTACATGGCAAATTGTGCCAGGTCTGGCCACAGGTCAAGCCTGCACACCCAGTAGTCAAGGGGTTCCTCGCTTCTCAGAGCATCCACATCAGTCGTTAACCCGATGTATTCGGACACCTGTCGGTCTAGGCCTTCCCTGAATCTGGACCCGGCTGTCGATGGGTTGGCTGCAAGAATGATCTCATATCCGAAGTGACCAACACATCTTTAAACCGCCCTCTTCTTGCATGCGCGATAGGATTGGTACCCGCAACTGTTTCTCTGTGTGTAGAAATTCCTCTGCCAGCACCCGCAACAGCAGAATGCAGCATCTCTCGAAGCAAGGCCTGGAAATGCTGCATTCTGACAGCCCTCTGTGATGCTGGTAACATGTTTGCCATTTTGTGTTTGTACCAGGGGTCTAAGTACGTTGCCACCCAGTACAGGTCCTTGCCCTTTATGCTTTCTATATGGGGGTACCTCTTCAAACACTGGAGCATGAAGGCCCCCATTTGCACTAAATTGGAAGCGGTGGAGCGGCCTGGCTCCTGCTCCTCGCCCAGGAGAATGTCGTCCTCGGTCTCCTCCCCCATCCACGGACAACACCAGGGATCCCAGAAAAGTTTAAAGCCTGCTCTTCTTGCTCCTCCTCCTCCCCCCAGGCACCATCCTCCTCTGACTCCTCTTCAGACTCCTGCTGACTTGTCTCAGATGGAGTAGCCCCCCCTGGGAATTCATTCAGCATTGCGACTTCCTCATCTTCCAGCTCCTGCTCCTTGACGGCTAGATCAATGACACAATGCAATGCACGCTCCAGAAAGAAGGCGTAAGGTACGATGTCACTGATGGTGCCCTGGCTGCGACTGACCAGTTTGGTGATCTCATCAAATGGTCGAAGAAGTCTGCATGCGTCGCGCATGAGCAGCCACTGGCCAAGCTCCCCAGAACCTGTCCTGCTGCAGAGTTCATACAGGTAGTCATTAATGGCACTTCCACTGCTGGAGCAGCCTATCAAGCATATACAAGGTGGAGTTCCAGCGCGTCGGGCAGTCACAAATCAGATATTTGACAGGCAAGTGGTGTCGCCGCTGAACATCAGCAAGGCGAGCAATGGCCATGTAAGATCTAAAATGGCTAGAGATTCTCCTGACCTGCCGCAAGATGTCCTGGAACCCAGGGTATTTGGCAATGAATCGATGCACGACTAAGTTCAGGACGTGTGCCATGCATGGCACGTGTGTCCTTTTGCCCTGTTTCAGCGTGCTCAGCAGATTGGCACCATTGTCGCACACCACTTCACCAACTGTCAAATTGAGCGGGGTTAGCCACTGATCGGCCTGTGACCGCAGAGCTGAAAGGAGTGCAGGAACGGTATGGCTCTTGGCTTCCAGGCACAACAGCTGCAGCACAGCATGGCAATGTCTCATCTGGCACGTCGAATAGGTTCTAGGGAGCTTGGGGGGTGCAGCGGAAAAGGGGGTAGCAGTGGAAAAGGAGGAGTCAGCCGAGGAGGAGACAGAGGATGGAGTAGTAGGAGGAGAAGAAGAGAAAGGCCTGCATGAAATCCGTGGAGGTAACACCAAATCCACACGGGTGCCACGGGTTGCATGCTTGATAGCTATCAGGAGGTTCACCCAGTGGGCAGTAAAAGTTATGTACCTTCCCTGCCCATGTTTGCTAGACCACGTGTCTGTGGTCAGATGTATCTTGGCACCGAAACTGTGTGCCAGAGATACATTCACTTGCCGCTGAACATGGCCATATAGCTCTGGAATGCCCTTCTGGGAGAAATATTTCCTTTCAGGGACCTTCCATTGCAGTGTGCCAATGGCCATACATTTTCTAAAGGCCTCCAAGTCCACCAGTTTATATGGCAGTAGTTGGTGGGCTAGCAGTACCGACAAGCCGATGGTCAGCCGTTGGGCAAGAGGGTTAGCCGAGGTCATAATTTTTTTTACGTTCGAATATTTGGGCCACGGAAACCTGCCTTTTGCCAAATGAAGGCAACGACGGCATGGTGGAAGGTGGAGTAGAGGACAAATGGGAGGAGAGAGGAGATAGGCAGGACGTGCAGCGCTGGGAGTGTGGCTTTGTGGGTTATGACGGTGTTGCTCCCACTGGGCTCAGTGATGAGAGGCCAGGTGCCTTCTTAAGGTGGTCATCCCTAGATGAGTGTTTGGCTTACCAAAGACCTACCACTTCTCCTCCTTCTCCTCCCTATCTGCTGCTCTGTCTCTCCCTCTGAACTCTCCTCTTCCTCTTGTGGGCACCCACGTGACATCCATTGACATGTCATCATCGTCACCTACAGCACCATTGACATTAGAGATCTCTGAGTAGGCAGCAACAACGGGGCTGATCTGGGTACTGTCGTCAGACAGCTGGGTGGCGGCCATTGCTACCTCCTGTTCCTCATCCGATGCCAAGAATGGCTGTGCATGGGTAAGGTGTGGGAATGGATAGGAAAATAATTCTTCTGACTCGTGTGGAGGGGCTATAGTGGTGGTGGTGTCTTTGGGGGTGCACACAGCAGAGATTGAGGAGGGTGCTGATACAGAGTATGAGGAGGGTGCAGATGCGGAAGGTTGAGTGAGCCACTCAACCAACTCTGGTGCGTCCTTTGACATAATCGCACGCACCTTCTCCAACTTCCGACTTAGGCTCCGGCCTGGTGCACCTGCCCGACCAGTACCACCCCTGCGGAATGGCCTGCCTATTCCTCTGCCTGTCATTTTCAAAATGACCCCGTGACAAAGTCCCTTTAGAAGAGCAGTATTTGTGGGAGCAGGTATATAGAACCCCTTAATGGTTATTTGCTGGAAGCAGGTATATCAAACCCCTTAATCAGTTGTTTTTGGGGCAACTGGTATATCACACCAGTTGCAATTAGTTGTTCCAATAGTGTTTGTCCCTCTGTATAGCTGCGGTATCTCAGGAAAAACGCACACAACTGCTGCACAATACAAATGCACTATATAGAAAGTATATTATAGGTATATCACACCCCTGCCTCAATCAGTTTTTTTGGGGGGCAACTGGTATATCACACCAGTTGCAATTAGTTGTTCCAATAGCGTTTGTCCCTCTGTATAGCTGCGATTTCACAGCAGAACCGCACACAACTGCTGTACAATACAAATGCACTATATAGAAATTATATTATAGGTATATCACACCCCTGCCTCAATCAGTATTTTTGGGGGGCAACTGGTATATCACACTAGTTGCAATTAGTTATTCCAATAGCGTTTGTCTCTCTGTATAGCTGCAGTATCGCAGCAGAACCGCACACAACTGCTGCACAATACAAATGCACTATAATATACTTTCTATGTTAGAAACATATTATAAGTATATCACACCCCTCAGTATGTCACGCCTATCGATAGCACACCTATACCAGTCCTTAAAATAACTTTTGTGGCCCTATTAGCTAGCGTTTGGTGTCCCTAACAGTCTGTCCCTGCTCCACACAGCAACCTCTCCCTACACTGGCAAAAGACTGAATGTAAAAAGGCAGCCAGATCGGGTTTATTAATACGGTAGGGTGTGTTCATGTGCTGAAACGTCTCTATTGGCTGTCCTGTCCCACCTGATGGATGTGTCATGGGTCAAAGTTCTGCACAATGCAAAAGAATATGGCGTTGGCGGACCTCGCAAGGCCATCTCTAGTCACCCTTACCAGTTTCATGGCCATGTCCTTGACTGCTCGTAACACATGCTCGCATCTGACTGTCATCATTGCTATTTGCATGCATAAGGAAGGATGCTTCAGACCTCTCCTCCAAGTCTGTGCTGGCTTGTAGCTGCTGACTGTCCTCACTAAGCTCGTCCATGCTGAAAAGCAGAGCAGAGCCGTCAGCATGCATAACTTCCCGAGCAGGAGCAGCAAATTAAAGAGGCATGTTCAGGACAGATGAGGGAATCGAGGCAGTTCCTGGGCCATGCCAACTAAGTGTGATGTCAGAGAAACCCACCGATTCCTGGCTGTGTGTATCTGTTGACATCTGAGATGATGTTGAAGAGCGAGTCAACCATTCCAGTACAGCTGATTTGTTGGTCAAAACACGACTGCTGGATGACATTGGTAGCTCTGGCCTGTTGCTACGGATGTTGCTACCAGCACCCTTTGTTCTGCTGCCACTTGTGCCAGCTACAGCAAAACTTTTGCCACTGCCTGTTCCTGGGCCCAGACAACTATCTTTGGCCACAGTGTATAGTAACTGAATCAGTAATGTTATAGATAAAGTATGAATGGCACATCAGATAGAAAAAAGAGCCTATATATTACACCGCTTATTGACAATGAGTCTGGTGCACCATATTTCTATGTATAACTGAATAGATTAATTATTAATATCGCAGTAACTAGATACACACGCGTATATATTAGACTGGCTATTGAGACTAAGTTTGATGCACACTCAATGTATAACAGAACAAATTAAGTAGAAATGGCCCAGCAGTTGAACTATATAAACATGCCTATATTACACTTCCTGTTGACAATGAGTCTGATGCACCGTACGTCTATGTATAAGGGTATTTTTTTTTTTTTTTAACAATAATTTTTATTGAAGAGTTTTATAACAATAGGTTACATAGCAAATGAAAAGCAATCACATGTACATCTTGAAATAGGTAACATTATGGCAGATATGTAGCTAATATATAGTTACATTATTTTTCACAGCATACGGTTGCAAATGTTAAGCTTGAAAAGGTAGAAAAGTTGTATGGGTACATATACAGGCGAGAGAAGAAAGAAGACAAAAAATAAGAGTAGCTACTTGACAAGGCTGTAGTGAAAATAAGCATGAATCAAAAACCTTACATTCTAATGGAGGCACTAGGAGGTAGATTACATCTTTTGTGGTTCAACCAAACTTCCCATCTCTTCAGAAATGTAATTTTCGTATTATTAGAAGATGCCCATAAACCTTCATATAAGCAGCTATTATCTAGGGATCTGCAAATCCCACTAACGTTGGGAAGGTTCCCAGATTTCCAACAAGCAGCTATTTTCAAGCGAGTTATAAATATTAAGTGACTAGCTATGAATCTAAAGTGATAAGGAAGGTCTATCAGCCCTACAGACAACAAGGCCATCTTAGATGAAGGTTCAATAGGGTAGCAAGCTAATGATGATATAAATTTAAATATTGAGATCCATAAGACTTTAACGGTCGGGCAATCCCACCACATATGTAAAAAACTACCTGGAACTTGACCGCATCTCCAACACTCTGGAGATGATTCGGGAAAGATTTTATTAAGATATATAGGTGTTCTATACCATCTATAGAGTATTTTTCTCGCCCCTTCTAGATGATCAGAGCATTTAGACAGCTTGGATACAGAGGTAAAGGCTTCAGACCACTCTGTGTCCGATAGGGCAGAACCTAGTTCATGATTCCAGAGGTCTAGGATATGCTGTAAGGGATTAACGCATGACTCTTTCAGTAAGGTATAGCCTTTAGTAATGCCTTTATCCAATTTTTGGGCCATGTGTATCCATTGTAAGAAAGCTTGATTGTTTGTATTATATGTAAAAAAAATTGGGGATTCCAGTAAGTGTCTTAACCTTAGATATTTGTAAAAATCTGAATTGGGGATATTAAAGTTTTTATGTAGTTGGGCAAACTCTACAAACACATCGTCCTTCCATAACTGTTTGACTTCAGTAATGCCCAACCCCACCCAATTGTCTAGTCTAATGTCTGGGATAGCTAGCTCACAGACCTTCAGGGGCATTGCGAAAATTGAGGTATTAATTAATTTATCTATTCTAGCAACAGAATACCAGGTGTTTAGTATTGTTGTCAAGGTTAATAATGGGGAGTTATGTTTGATACCAAAAGCCGCTACGGCAGAAAGGCGCATATTTATGTTGTAGGGACCCATAATAGTTTTTTCTAGTGCTACCCATTTTTTTGTGGAGTCATCCTTGAGCAAATATCTCAGTTGGTCAAGTATAGATGAGGCATGATAATGCTTAATAGAAGGTACATTAAGACCTCCTGTTTTGAGTGGCTTGTTAAGTATGAGGGTTTTCACTCTGGGTCTAAGTTTACCCCAAATGTGGCGATTGATTAGTGATTGGAGCTTAGTTATGTATCCAGAGGGAATAGATATAGGGATATTACGAAACATGTAGATAATTTTGGGTAGAATAACCATTTTCAAAGCAGCTATTCTCCCTAGCCAAGAAATGGATTCCATCCTTAAGTTGTTCAAGGAGCTATTAATTTTATCATATAAGGGCCAAAAATTGACCTTGAATAGTTTGTTAGTAGGAAAGGCAAGTTGAATACCCAGATATGTTAAGGACTCGTTTGCCCAGGGAAATTTATATAGTCTGGAGATTAGACGCTTAGTAGATGGGGGTAAACCCAAGTCCAGAATTTGAGATTTATTTACGTTTACCTTATAGAAGGAAGCTTTACCAAACTTAAAGATGATGTCATTAATGGCAGGTAAAGCTATAGTTGGGTTTGATGTAATAATTAAGACATCGTCTGCAAAAAGACCTATGCGATGGTCTACTTCTCCTACTTTTATCCCTTTAATAAGCAAAGAGGATCTAATGTGTTCTGCGAAAGGTTCCATTGCAAGCGCAAATATCAAGGGTGACATAGGGCATCCCTGTCTGGTTCCATTGTTAATATTAAATGGGGCGGAAAGAAAACTGGACGAATATATTGAGGCACTTGGATTAGAGTATAGAGACATTACTGCAGATAAGTAAAAGTCCCCAAACCCAAACTTTTTCAATGTTGCGTAAATATAATCCCAGTGTATTCTGTCAAATGCCTTCTCTGCGTCCAAGGATAGAAGCAGAGAAGGGGTTCGGGTATAATGTGCCACATCCAGTAAGTCTATAAATCTTCTAGTACCATCTGATGATTGCCTATTAGAAACAAATCCTATCTGGTCATTGGAGATTAATGAGGGTAAGATATTGGACAGCCTTTTTGCGAGTATTTTCGCAAAAATCTTTATATCAGAATTTAAAAGTGATATGGGTCTGAAATTAGCTGGAGTGTCTGCTGGTTTACCAGGTTTTGGTAAAGTTATGATCAGTGCATTTAACATGTCTTTTGGAATTGACTTTTGTGCTGCTATTGAGTTAAAGGTTATATTTAGGAAAGGGTTTAAAATATGCGAAAGAGTCTTATAATACTCATTTGTGAGGCCGTCTGGTCCAGGGGATTTGTTATTTTTGAGGGAATGGATTGCTTCTGAGATTTCTGAATGCGTAATTTCAGCATTTAGGGATTGATTTTGAATTGGTGATAATGATGGAAGGGAAACACCGTCAAGGAACTCGTTAATATATTCAGATGTGGGTTGAAGAATGTCTGCTGAGCTTCCTAAGTTGTATAAATTTGCATAGTAGTTTGCGAATTCATCTGCTATTTGTTTGGGGTTGAATAATTTTTTGCCTTGATTGTCATACAAAAAGGGGATTCTAGTTTTAACTTCTCTTTTTTTTATTCTATTTGCTAGGATTTTTGAAGCTTTGTTGCCTTGTGAGTAATGGTCTGCTTTGATTTTACGTAAGTGGAATTCATGCTTCTCATGTAAGTGAAGATATAGGTGGTGTCTGGCCGTTTTTAACTTGCTAAGGATTTTCGGGTCTAGAGAGGATTTAAATGAATCCTCTAGGGATTTAATATCAGTTAACAGTTTATCCAAGGTTTTCTTTCTATTTCTTTTTTGGATGGCCGCGTGTTTTAACAGTATCCCTCTTATGAACGCCTTGTGTGCACTCCAAAGTGTAGTATCTGATGTCAGGTTATTATCATTAGTCCTAAAGTATTCTTTAAGCGAATTTTCCACATCCATACGAATACTCGAATTCTGGAGTAGTGAGTTGTTGAGTCTCCAAGGGGAATAAACTCTATTGTTGTACATATCATCCAGTATAAGGGTAATAAATGCATGATCTGACCATGTTATATTAGAAATGGATACTTCTAATACTTTTTGGAGAAGCCATTTATCTGAGATAAACAGATCAATTCTAGAGTATGTATTATGTGGATGTGAAAAAAACGAAAAGTCTTTTTCATTTGCATGGTGTACTCTCCAAATATCATGTAGACCTTCTTGAAATAAAAAATCTTGTAGATGGGAGGATTTATTGGAGGGGGGATGAGCTGGGAGCCTATCAATTGAAGAGTCAGGGCACATATTAAAGTCCCCACAAACCAGCAGAGAACCTTGTTTGGATTCTTGAGCCATTCTAATAGTGCGCTTGATAAAATTTATCTGATCAGAGTTTGGAGCATATAGATTTACTATCGTGTATCTGGAGTTGTTTATGTCACAAATGATTATAATATATCTACCCTCCTTATCTAATAAGATATTGTGACACTGAAATGCGATAGTGTTTTTAAAACCTATAATCACACCTCTCTTTTTTTTTGTAGCTGGAGACATAAAGATGTGTGGGAAAGAGGGGTGACAGAATCTGCGGGAATCCTCCTCATTAAGGTGAGATTCCTGAATGCAAATAATGTCAGCTCTCTGTCTTCTCACTTCATTCCAGTATGTGGAGCGTTTAAAGGGGCTATTCAAACCTTTAACATTTGCTGATAGGATCTTTATGCCATTATTAGCCATCTTGAATCTTCAGATGGAGTAATCCTGCTGAATTCAGTAACCTGAGAAAAGTGCAGAAAAAAAAAGAGAACAGGTAATACAGAGCAAAATACCCCAATGTTACCATTTGGTGATTGAGGGGACCATGGAAATATATCTTTGTTTTCATATTCGTGATGAGAAAAGGAATAGACCCCCTATATGTAACCTTAAAAAAAAATAAGTTAAAATGTAAAACATAACATAAATAATAAATAACAATAACATAGTAAGGGTCCAACAGTGACCGTATAATTTGTGATGTCTATCACTTAGTATAAGAGGCGTAAAGTGAACAATGGATTAGGGAAAGTGAACACTTAGATGGAAAAAGTGTCCTGAGAAGTAGAGCAGCAGGGTGTGGATCCCCGCAAGGCTTGTAGAACATAGCAATTTAGTCAAAAGAAAAAGCAGCTATATTTACTGTCCCGGGATGAAGTCATGGTGGGGTTCTTCCTACTCTTGTCCATTCTGGAGTTAGGTTGAGATGACTCTTATCAGCAGGTGGTTTATTAGGAGAGGCGGTCATAGCTTTGTCTTTGTCTTTGGTGCCCTCTTGTGGTAGAATAATGTTCCATTTGGAAAAAGCTTCTGATGCTTCCTGAGGAGAAGCTAGGACATGTGATGAGTTTTGATGTCTCACAATAAGTTTGACAGGAAAACCCCATTTGTAGGGGATATTGTTATCCCTTAGCGCTCTGGTGTAAGTTTGAAACTCCCGTCTCCTGCTTAGTGTCGCTGGGGATAAATCTGTGAATAGGAGGACATTACTGAATCTATCAGGAATATCTTTCTTCTTTTTTTAAACTTCCCTCATCAGGGAATCTTTCAAGTGGTAAAAATGGATCCTAGCAAGGACGTCCCTGGGAACAGAGGCAGGGAGAGCTTTGGGCTTAGGAACCCGGTGCACCCGGTCAATGATTAGCTCTGACTCTAGGGTATCTGGAAGGTATGTTATAATAAGATCCGAAATAAATTCTTGCAACTGAGAATCTGAAACGTTTTCAGGAATATTTCTAAATCTGATGTTGTTTCTTCTGGAGCGGTCTTCCAGATCAGCAATTTTAAGCTTAATGGCTGCTATATGATCCTCAACCACGTTGTGATTGTCCACTAGTGAGTTGTGTGCTGTAACAAATTCCTCCATTTTTTCTTCTAAATGCGCTGTTCTTTCTCCTATGGCTACTATATCTGCATGGATGACCGAGATTGTCTCTTTGAAATCTCCATGAATGGATCTTTTTAAATCTGCCAGCATGTCCTGCATTGCATTGACAGTGAGTCTAGGGTCTATGCCTGGTGAAGCAGGGTAAGTATCAAGGGGAGGAATAAATGTATGTTGCTCACTCACCCTTTTTTGTTTTTTAGGCTCCTGTGAAGCTGAAGGACTGGAGCCTGCTGAGGAGGGAGTCCCTGAAGAACGCTGGTCGGGTGTCGCTGCCGGAGAGACACGGAGCTCTCCCTCTGTATGGCGGGAGTCGGCGCCATTTTGGAACGAGCCAGGAGCAGGGTGGAAGAACGCAGTCATTTTCTGGGGCTGCGTTCCCTTCTTCTTCCCTCTCGTCATCATCAGCCGAGCTGCGGGGACAAGGACCGTCCAGAGACAGGTAAGTTTTTGAAATAATCGCTTGTTTCTGTTCGCTTTAGGCCGCTGTATGGGGATCCACGGACGGAGCTCAAGCTCTAAGCGTCCTCTCCTCCCAGCATCCGGCCACGCCCCCCGTATAAGGGTATTTTCACACTAGCGCTATTCTTTTCTGGTATTGAGTTCCGTCCTAGGGGCTCAATACCTGAAAAAAAACTGATCAGTTTAATCCTAATGCATTCTGAATGGAGAGCATTCCGTTCAGTATGCATCAGGATGCATCAATTCAGTCCCTCTTACAGTATTTGGCCGGAGAAAATACTGCAGCATTTTCTCCGTATTAGTGGCGCACTAAAATTGCCACATTGACAGATCCGATCTTCCAATCTGCGCTTGCGCAGACCTTCAAAAATTTGAAAATAATAAATACTGGATCAGTTTTTCCGGATGACACCAGAGAGACGGATCCGGCATTTCTACAAATGATATCAGTTTGCATACGGATTTCTGCATCCGGTAGGCAGTTCCTGCCTGCCAGATCCTCACAACACAAGTGTGAAAGTACCTTAACTTTTTTTTTTTCTTTTTTAAATTCTCTTTTTATTGAACAATAATATTTCCATACAAAATAAAACATTAAAGTTATAATTTTCATTTCCTTAACAACCCCCCCCCCCCCAATTCACTCCTAAACTCCCACCCTTTTTGCAATGCGTCTCCCCTCTCCCCTAGCAAAAAAGGACGGAACTGAGATAGTAAGAAAGTTTAGGCAAGGAAGATTAAGAATTCCATTCTCCCCATACATTAAACCATTTTTCCTCAGAATTTCTTTTGTTTGTATAAAATGTTTTTATAACTTTTAATCTTATTAACTTGATTTAACCATGAAGTCATACTTGGAGCATTAACTGAGAACCAAGCCCGTGCAATCAGAAGCCTTGCCAAGAACATTATTTTAACCAGAAGAGTCAATTTATACTTATGGCACCCGACCTTAGAAAGATCACTCAAAATCCAAGACTCTACCGTAAATGAAATCACCACTTTCAGTGTTTGGGTAATATAGTTATGTATTGCCCCCCAATATTCTTTTAGTTCTATACAAGTCCAAAACATATGTAAATGATCAGCCTCAGGTGAATCACATCGTGGACAATTTGGAGTGTTTCTCAAATCCAGTTTATTAAGCCATAAGGGTGTAACATAAATTCTGTGTAAAATATTAAATTGAACCAATATGTGATTATCATTGTGAGAAACTAATTCCACATTCACCAATATTTTATCCCAATCATATAATTGAATCATTGGGCAGTCCCTTCTCCAGGCCTTTTGCCCAGGAGAATGCCCATTAGTAAATCGTGCTTTGAGTAAATGTTTATAACATTGAGAAATCTTAACCCTCTGTGCTGGCTTTACTATTAAATCATGCAAAAATGTGGAAGTGTCTATATAAAAAAAGAGATTTATCTTTTATACTAGCTAGTGCCGAGCGTAACTGAAAATAACGAAACCAAGATAAATTAGATATATTTTCTCTTTGTGCTAACTCCAAAATAGAAAAAAATATGCCCACTCCCGACCACCTGTGCCAGATAAATATTATTCTTTTGCCAATACTGATCCCCAACCAATTCGTCTGGGGCCTGTAAATAAAAGTTATACCAAAGGGGTGTACAACAGAGGGATCCCTTTATTCCCAACCAGTCTCTAATAGTACTCCAGGACTTAGTAAGTAACTTCACAGCAATTTTATATTTCTGTTGCGAATTAATTAATTGGCCAGATTCCAATAAGGCAAAGATATTATCTCGTGAAGAATTCTTCACCAAAGTTCTACAAAGTGGGCTCTTCTCCCATTTATAATACAGCCATAGCTGTGATGCTATAAAATAACCCTTGAAACAGCGAAGATTTAATCCTCCCTGTTCCAACGGTTTATAAAAATGCTCAAATTTAAGCCTAACTCGCTTTTCCCCCCAAAGTAGATTAGTAATGATTCCATCTATCAGTTTAAAAAATTTATCATCAATCCACACTGGGGAGTTTCTGAGGATATACAGTAGTTGTGGCAAAATCACCATCTTCACCAACGACACTCTGTCGGCTCTAGACAAGGGGAGTCAAAGCCATGTCTTTACCTTAGATCTCAATTTAGCTATCAATGGGATCAAATTAAGCTGTAAAAAATCCTCAATCTTGGAAGAAATAGTAATCCCCAAATATTCAAGTGAATTGGAGATCCTCAAATTACTAAGCAACTCCTCAGCAAAAGGTTCTAATCTATCTAAAGGCAGAAGAGTAGTTTTAGACCCGTTAATTAGGGTTGAGCGAACCCGAACTGTAAAGTTCGGGTTCGTACCGAACCTTAGGTTTTTTGGTCCCCGGACCTGAACCCGAACATTTCCGAAAAGTTCGGGTTCGGTGTTCGGAGCTTTCTTGGCGCTTTTTGAAAGGCTGCACAGCAGCCAATCAACAAGAGTCATACTACTTGCCCCAAGAGGCCATCACAGCCATGCCTACTAATGGCATGGCTGTGATTAGCCAGAGCAGCATGTGACCCAGGCCCTATATAAGCTTGAGTCACGTAGCGCTGCACGTCACTCTGCTGTTACAAGTGTAGGGAGAGGATGCTGCTGGACTTGTGATTTCAGGGAGAGAATAGGAGAGAATCTAACTCAGCGATCTACCTAGAAATAGTTGTGTGGGTGCAGGACACAATAGTTTTACCCTGCCTTGAGGCCATTGACCAAAAAAAAACAACTTTTATAATTCTGTTAGTTAGGTGGGTGGCGGCGGCGGCCATTTTATGCAAGCTTAGTGCACCAGCACTGCATCTGAGCTTTTGGGACATTGCAAATCACAATTTTTTTGGGCAATCTACAACATCTGTATTAGTCAGTGTGCAATTTAAGCTAGAAATACACCCATCATTTTCTGTGGTTTGAAAAACACACTTTTATTTTTAAAAAACTGTATTTTCCAGATCTGCAAGTGTTAAATTCAAGTTTAATATATACAGCTTTCATATTCTGTTACCAAAAAAATACTTTTTTGGCAATCTACAACATCTGGATTAGTCAGTGTGCAATTCAAACTAGAAATACAACCATCATTTTCTGTGGTTTGAAAAACACTTTTTTTCTCAAAAAACTGTATTTTCCAGATCTGCAAGTGTTAAATTCAAGTTTAATATATACAGCTTTCATATTCTGTTACGTAAAAAAAAGACTTTTTTGGCAATCTACAACATCTGTATTAGTCAGTGTGCAATTTAAACTAGAAATACACCCATCATTTTCTGGGGTTTGAAAAACACACTTTTTTGACAAAAAACACTATTTTCAGGCCTTGCAGCATCAGCACGTGTGGAATTACAGGCTTATATACTGCTGTCAAATTCAGTTGTTAAACAAACACTCGTTTGGGCACAAAAAATTTAGTTGGCAGCCTTTGAAAGTATTGGGCAGACTAGATGGGCCAAATGGTTCTTATCTGCCGACACATTCCATGTTTCTATGTTTCTATGATGCAGATGTCATTGTGAGATACACCCTTAATACATTTGGGTTACATTCAGAGATTTTAAATACCGCCATTTGGTGCACCAATATTGAATTCAGGCCTACACTGGTTCAGGCCGTGTGAGATACCCCCTCTACATACAGGGGTTTGAATCAGGGATTTGAAATACAGCCATTTGAAATACAGCCATTTAGGGAAAATAAATATTTACTTCAGGCCTACACTGGTTCAGACCGTGTGAGATACCCCCTCTACATACAGGGGCTTGAATCAGGGATTTGAAATACAGCCATTTGAAATACAGCCATTTTGTGCAAAGATATATTTACTTCAGGCCTACACTGGTTCAGGCCCTGTGAGATACCCCCTCTACATACAGGGGCTTGAATCAGGCATTTGAAATACAGCCATCTTGGGCAAATAAATATTTACTTCAGGCCTACAGTGGTTCAGGCCCTGTGAGATACCCCCTCTACATACAGGGGTTTGAATCAGGCATTTGAAATACAGCCATTTGAAATACAGCCATTTTGGGCAAATAAATATTTACTTCAGGCCTACAGTGGTTCAGGCCCTGTGAGATACCCCCTCTACATACAGGGGTTTGAATCAGGCATTTGAAATACAGCCATTTGAAATACAGCCATTTTGGGCAAAGATATATTTACTTCAGGCCTACAGTGGTTCAGACCGTGTGAGATACTCCCTCTACATACAGGGGTTTAATTCAGGGATTTGAAATACAGCCATTTGAAATACAGCCATTTTGTGCAAAGATATATTTACTTCAAACCTACAGTGGTTCAGGCCCTGTGAGATACCCCCTCTACATACAGGGGTTTGAATCAGGCATTTGAAATACAGCCATTTGAAATACAGCCATTTTGGGCAAAGAAATATTTACTTCAGGCCTACACTGGTTCAGGCCCTGTGAGATACTCCCTCTACATACAGGGGTTTAATTCAGCCATTTGAAATACAGCCATTTGAAATACAGCCATTTTGTGCAAAGATATATTTACTTCAAACCTACAGTGGTTCAGGCCCTGTGAGATACCCCCTCTACATACAGGGGTTTGAATCAGGCATTTGAAATACAGCCATTTGAAATACAGCCATTTTGGGCAAAGATATATTTACTTCAGGCCTACAGTGGTTCAGGCCCTGTGAGATACCCCCTCTACATACAGGGGTTTAAATCAGCCATTTGAAATACAACAATTTTGTGCAAAGATATATTTACTTCAGGCCTACACTGGTTCAGGCCCTGTGAGATACTCCCTCTACATACAGGGTTTTTTATTCAGGGATTTGAAATACAGCCATTTGAAATACAGCCATTTTGTGCAAAAATATATTTACTTCAGGCCTACACTGGTTCAGACCGTGTGAGATACACCCTTTACATACTGTCGTTCTATTCTACTATTAATTAAACACCCATTTAGGGCAAGAT
This sequence comes from Bufo bufo, assembly GCF_905171765.1. Classification (NCBI taxonomy): domain Eukaryota; kingdom Metazoa; phylum Chordata; class Amphibia; order Anura; family Bufonidae; genus Bufo; species Bufo bufo. The sequence goes on from NC_053396.1 coordinate 58,828,003, forward strand.
CCTAAATTCGAAAAATATGAGGAGAGCGTCAAATAAGGGACGTGGTCCAGGTCGTGGTGCTGCTGGTGGAGCTCCTGTTGCAGGGAGAGGACGTGGTCGATCTGTGCCAGCTACACGCACAAGTGAAACCCCTTCCTCAGATGCGAGTAGGTGACAAAACCTGCAGCGGTATTTGGTCGGGCCTAATGCTGCTCTACGAATGGTGATAGTAGATTGGGTTGCTGACAGTGGATCCAGTTCCTTCACATTGTCTCCCACCCAGTCTCCTGCTGAAAGACCACAGTTGGCATCAGCAGCCAAGTGTCCATCAGTCTTTCACCTCACCCCCTTGCAAATCAGCCAAGCAGTCTGAGCCGCAAGTCATGCAGCAGTCTCTTCTGCTTTTTGATGACTCTGTTAGCAGGGTTTCCCAGGGGAAAATCACAGAAATAAGATAATAATGCACTTAGTAAAGTAGATGCAAGCATTATATATGGACAAAGTCCTCACTCTGATATGATAATATCTGAGACACTTAGCCAATATATTTTGATCAAAACATATCTGAGCCCGCCTACCAAGCTCCAAGGTGGTCTCAGGTCAGGCGGGTCCTACGCTAAACCTACCTAAGCCATTTGGCTTCTATGTTCAGGAGCGCAGATGCCGCACATATGGTGTGCTGCTCCTAGTCACCTCCATGGTCATCAAGCAACCAATGGGAGGAGGAGCAAGCACACCTATATGTACCACCTAATCAAGGCGCTCTATTGGATAGGAAGGGCAAAAGTGCAGAGGAATGCTACTCCCAAGATAAAAAAGGGGCGCATTCACACTTGAAGGTGCCACTCCCTCAAGCAAATACTACACAGGCAAAAAAATCACTGAAAAAACTAAGATAAAAACATCCTGCACGGTATGATATACAAATCTGCGGATGTCACTAGCCATATTATTGAAGAAAATCACAGAAATAAGATAATAATGCACTTAGTAAAGTAGATGCAAGCATTATATATGGACAAAGTCCTCACTCTGATATGATAATATATGAGACACTTAGCCAATATATTTTGAGCAAAACACATCTGAGCCCGCCTACCAAGCGCCAAAGTGGTCTCAGGTCAGGCGGGTCCTACGGTAGATTTCTTAACTGTAGATCTAAAGGAATAGTCTACAAGGCCACATGTCACTGTGGCATGGAGTATGTGGGTAAAACCACGCGTGAATTTCGAAGGAGGCTGGGGTAGCACCTTGGAGACATCAGGCATAAAAGAGACACCCCACTGGCCAAACACATAGAAACCAGCCACAATGGTAATTGGAAGGGTATGACGTTCATGGGTATTGAAGTAATCCCTCCCCTGAAGAGAGGGGGCTACTGGGATAGGAGGATATTGCAGAGGGAGACCTGGTGGATCTTTGAGCTTAAAACCTTCAATCCCACTGGCCTCAATGAGCAGCTTTCCTTTAACTGCTTCATTGAAGAAACAAGGTCCACCTACTGATTGTGGGTTGGGCCTAATCTGCCATGTCTCCTATACCCTATAGAGGCTGCTGATCATACCCAGCATATGACCTACCTTCCTCTGAAATAAACACCACCCCCTAACAACCCTCCCCCCATCGTTCTTTGAGGGACAGTTTCTCCATGCTTAATCAAGGACCATTTGCCGAGTGTCCTGGTGAGAAACTATTCCTCAATACCTAACAATAATCATAATCAATATATACGCATGTGCATACCAATAGGATCTGCCCCTTTAATATTGATTGTGATTTGAATGTGTTATGGGAAAGAAATCTGACCCTGTTTTTACATGTAAAATTCAATAGATATGAGGAAATGAAACTGGCCCATTGGAACACATATAATCCAAACCACTGATCTAAATCTATCCGGTCCTGAACCGATCAAATCTGCTATTTAAATACTCTAGGTAGCGCCTCCTGTGATTGTATGGAGCGACGCACCTCACTTGGCTATTTTGGCCAGAGAAATAAATGGGTGGCCTGTGGGGAGTGGAATTAGCCCACCTCCACTTCGTTACAGGTGCACCATGGACTCGCCCCCCTTCACTGTTGTACCATAGTACAACCAAACTAATCTAAAAAAAATGACAGGCAGAGGCAGGCCACCCCGCAGGGGCCGTCGTGGTCGTGGTGCTGTGATTCCCTTTGGCCCTAGAATAATGCCCAGTGTTCAGAGGCCACGTACCCTGAACTCGAAAAGTTCAGAGGACATAGTTGACTGGCTAACACAGGACACCCAATCTTCTACAGCTTCCGCTCGGAACCTTGATGCACCATCCTCCTCCAGCTCAGCTTCGGGCACCTCTCAAGTTACCACTCGCCTGCCTGCCGCCACCACCAACACTAGCACCACAGCTGCTTCACTTGATCTGTCAGAGGAGTTATTTACACATCAGTTGGAAGAAATGAGTGATGCGCAACCATTATTGCCAGAAGATGTAGATAACAGGGATATGTCTCAGTCAGGCAGCATTACACATATGGACGTACGGTGTGATGATGATGATGTTGTACCCGCTGCTGCTTCCTTTGCTGAGTTGTCAGATACAAGTGAAGCGGTTGATGATGACGATGTGTCCGTGGATGTCACGTGGGTGCCCGCTCGAAGAGAAGAAAAACAGGGGGAAAGTTCAGATGGGGAGACAGAGAGGAGGAAGAGACGAGTTGGAAGCCGGTGGAGGTCGTCGCACAGTCAGACAGCATGCATCAGCACCAGGGGTCAGCCAGACAGCACGCCAATCAACGCATGCTGTTGCCACCACCAGAATGCCGTCATTGCAGAGCTCAGCAGTGTGGCATTTTTTTTGTGTGTCTGCCTCTGACATTAGCGATGCCATTTGCAACCTGTGCCAAAAGAAACTGAGTCGTGGGAAGTCCAACACCCACCTAGGTACAACTGCTTTGTGAAGGCACATGATCTGAAATCACAAACGCCTATGGGATAAACACATGAGTACAAGCAGCACACAAACTCAAAGCCGCCATCCTCCTCCTGGTCCAGCATCTTCAACCATGTCAACCACTGCTGTCCTCCTTGCCCCCTCTCAACCATCCGCTACTCCGTCTCTCGCCTTGAGCAGTTCCTGCTCATCTGCCCACAGTCAGGTGTCTGTCAAGGACATGTTTGAGCGTAAGAAGCCAATGTCACAAAGTCACCCCCTTGCCCGGCGTCTGACAGCTGGCTTGTCGGAACTCTTAGCCCGCCAGCTTTTACCATACAAGCTGGTGGAGTCTGAGGCCTTCAAAAAATGTGTAGCTATTGGGACACCGCAGTGGAAGGTACCCGGCCGAAATTTCTTTGCACAAAAGGCAATTCCCAACCTGTACTCGATTGTGCAAAAGGAAGTCATGGCATCTCTGGCACACAGTGTTGGGGCAAGGGTCCATCTGACCACTGATACCTGGTCTGCAAAGCACGGTCAGGGCAGGTATATCACCTACACTGTGCATTGGGTAAACCTGCTGACGGCTGAAAAGAAGGAACGCACCGGTGGGCTCAGCAACACCAAAAGACCCAGAAGTCCACGGAAAAGAACTGTGGTGGATGACCGAAGAATTCTTTCCCTGGTGAAGAAAACACCCTTTACAAAATACAGAGGGTTCACCACAAGATGTAAAACATTAGTGAGCCTCAAAAACAGGAAGGCCAGATTAGAATTTGCCAAACGACATCTACAAAAGCCTTCACAGTTCTGGAACAACATCCTATGGACAGATGAGACCAAGATCAACTTGTACCAGAGTGATGGGAAGAGAAGAGTATGGAGAAGGAAAGAAACTGCTCATGATCCTAAGCATACCACCTCATCAGTGAAGCATGGTGGTGGTAGTGTCATGGAGTGAGCATGTATGGCTGCCAATGGAACTGGTTCTCTTGTATTTATTGATGATGTGACTGCTGACAAAAGCAGCAGGATGAATTCGGAAGTGTTTCGGGCAATATTATCTGCTCATATTCAGCCAAATGCTTCAGAACTCATTGGACGGCGCTTCACAGTGCAGATGGACAATGACCCAAAGCATACTGCAAAAGCAACCAAAGAGTTTTTTAAGGGAAAGAAGTGGAATGTTATGCAATGGCCAAGTCAATCACCTGACCTGAATCCGATTGAGCATGCATTTCTCTTGCTGAAGACAAAACTGAAGGGAAAATGCCCCAAGAACAAGCAGGAACTGACGACAGTTGCAGTAGAGGCCTGGCAGAACATCACCAGGGATGAAACCCAGCGTCTGGTAATGTCTATGCGTTCCAGACTTCAGGCTGTAATCGACTGCAAAGGATTTTCTTTCTTTCAAATCTTTGTTTATTCCAAGCAAAGGATATCAAGTGTAAACAAAGTAGGGCAACACGCCCTAAAACAATCATGAAGACAATTTGAGCATAAATAAGACATGGGTTACAGTAAGTTTTTGTAACAGGTGAAGACATGTATATGGCATATGCTTAAGCACAAGCATGAGATTGCAGGTCCACCAGAAGCATACAAAAGACACCTCTAATGGAGAACTATAGTAACAGAAAGAGCAAAGCTGATAGTCTCTAGGTTAGAGAAGGTAAGTCATAGGTCAATAGAGCGTTAATCAGCGACAAATTTAGGTACAGTTATGGGTTCTTATGCAGAGAGCCGCCATACCTCTCGAGCCATGGCTTCCACATAATCACAAATTTATCGTGAGAGAGTGTCTCCCAGCTGGATAGTTCTTCAAATCTATAAATTTCATTTACCTTCTGTACCCATTCTTCCATGGAGGGGGCTTGCTGAGACAACCAGTGAAGGGGAATTAATAGCTTCGCCGCCGAAACCAGGTGAGCTAACAGGGAGTGTTTGTGTAGAGGAAAACCATAGGTAGGCACATTCAAAAGCACTGAGGAGGGGGTAATAGGAGTCGAAAGAGGGCTTATATGTAGGATGGCGTCAGCGATAGCGGACCAGTATGGGGTTATTTCCCTACAGGACCACCATATGTGGTACAATGTTCCCTTCTCCTCCTGACATCTCCAGCACAACCCAGATGAGGTTGGGTCTATTTTCTGGATGATATCTGGAGATCGATACCACCTGGTTAATAGCTTAAAAGAGTTCTCCTGCACTCTTATACACCTGGAGAACCCGTGAGAATTCTTGAGGATAATAGATACCGTTTCGTCAGACAGCTTTAGGCCCAGATCATTCTCCCATTTTTGTATAAAAGCCGGTCAGTTGGTAGCCCCAAGACTAAGTAGCTTGTGATAGAGAAGGGATAAGATATTCTTCAACGGTCTATCTGAGTTAATTGATACATCTAACCAAGAAGGAATAAAGTTCCTAGGCGCAACTTGTTTATACCTCTGGCATATTAGGGAGAAATGAGAATAATGTATGGATGTCCAGTTAGTTGCCGAATGCGAAGTCTAGAGGTCCTGCAGAGAAGGAAGTTCTAGACGTTTCAACCTATCGCCCATTAAGAAAGTACCAAAGGCTTACCAGACACCCAGAACATCTGAATAGTTTGGGTCAAAAAAGTAAGGCAGCAGGCGCAGAGGCAAGAAGGGAGATGGGGCAGTTGGAAAATTGAATGAAAGGGCCACTGCATGCCAAGCACTTAACACCCCCTTAAGTGAGAGGGGGAAATCTACGCCCCTAGTAAGTCCAGGCTTTATGGTCCAAAGTCGGGCCTGTTCAGATGGTGTGAGGATATGTCGGGCTATTTGGCAACCTAATTTAGTAACATTGGGATTTTTTTATTCAATGAGGAGGGTCAGCTGGGTTGATGTCACGACCATGGTCATGGTCGTGACTCCTGTATCCTCATGCTGTTGCCTGCGGTCTGGTTTGGTTGGTCAACCACAGGTGTGGGCCGCTAGTATGTTACCTCACTTGTGGTTGCCGCTGGCAACATGTAGTTAATTCGCAGTTTAGCAGCCTGAGCTGCGTTTTGGGGGTTTTGCCGCTGACGGCGCGGTGAGTGGCTTTTCCCCGCCATTCCTTCACCGTTGTCTGTCTTGGCGTCCCCTTACCTTTATTTCTGCACTGTTGTTTGTTTGGTGTGCGGTTGCACACCTTCGAAAGAGGGTGCAGCATGCATCCTCATCTCTTTTGAGGTGTATGCGCGTTCTCCGGAGGGAAAGGGTTTTGGGGATCACCGTTAACGGCGCGGTTGGTGGCTTATTCCCCGCCACCTTACCTTCCGTGTCCGTGTTGGTGATCCCTCGTCCCTCTCCATGTTCCTATCTCTGGTCGTCTGCTGGCAGCATTCCGTTTGTGTTCCGGCTGCGTGCTGGTTGGGAGTGTCTGCTGGCAGCGACTGGAGTGGGGACGTGAGTGGAGAGTGGACGCAGTGTTAGTGCGCTCTCCCCGGGCTGTTTCTTTGCTGGTCTCCGGTTCCTGTGTGTTGCTCCGGAGCCTGGAAGTCGGCTCCTGTTTCCTGTGTGTTGCTCCAGGGGCCGGCAGCAGTCCTGGGGAGACGCGCATATTATGACACTGATTCCCCTTCTCCTATCTCCTTGTATGGGTCCCTCTCTGGTTTTCCCTTTTTTTTGGTGCGGGGGCTTTGAAGGGTGGGAGTGTCACGACCATGGTCATGGTCGTGACCCCTGTATCCGCATGCTGTTGCCTGCGGTTTGGTTTGGTTGTTCAACCACAGGTGAGGGCCGCTAGTAAGTTGCCTCACTTGTGGTTGCCGCTGGCAACATGTAGTTAATTTGCAGTTTAGCAGCCTGAGCTGGTGCTGGGCAGCTTGCTGCAATGTGCATGTGGTTGCACCTGGCAACCTATCTTTGTTAGGTGTGTCTTTTGTATGTCTGGTGTGCACAGGGTTTTAGTTATGTGTGCACTTTCTCCTTTAAGTGGCTGTCTTCCCTTCCCTGGTGTGAGAAGGGTTAATTCCCTTCTGTGTGTGTGAACACTGGGTGTGTCTGTGTGGGTGTGGCCACTTTGGGCTATATAGCCTCAGTTGAGACCTGATGTCTGAGGGGTACTCCAGCCTTGTTTGTAAGCTGGAGGTACCCTCCTGGTCCCTTATACCATCTGCCAGTGAGGGCCACCCTTGTGGTCATAAATGTTGTTATGTGATGTTAAGTTTATGTTTATGTGGTGTCTGTTATTAGTGCAGCTATGGTTCTGGCTTCCTGTGTGTTTGTGTGTGCTGTGTCCTTTTATGTCTGTGTGTGGACTTCAGCACTTGTGTCCAGGGATCCAGTCAGTGTGTCTGTGGCAGGTAGGGGTGGAAGTCTTTCACTCTCCTGCCATATCCATAGTCTGTTTATGTTTATATCCCCTTGCAGCTCGGCCAGTTTAGACTCCTGTTTCTCCGCATCCGGGGAGGAACAGGTGGTCTACCCAGCTCCTAGTTCAGGGATCGGCGGAGGGTGAGTAGGGATCCGAGGTTCCTGAGCATGAGCCCTCCTACCTTCAAGGTCAGCTCATGCAGCTAGGAGTCAGGGTCAGATTAGGGATGCGTTAGGAGGTGACCTGCTCCCTTATTCTGTTGTCCTGGCCGAGCAGCGACTAACATCTCGTGGCATCGCACGTGGCATTGATTTTTAATATGTTTTTAAATCAGGCAGGCCAAATCCCCCCTTGTTTTTAGGGAATGTGAGCAAGGAGTAGGCCAGTCTAGGCTTCGCCCGCTTCCTAATGAACCCCGAAAAGATCCTACGGATATGCATGGGCAAAGTCTGAAAATGATATAAAAATTTTGGAAGGATATAGGTTTTCAGAATGTTTTTCCTACCAAACCAGGACACATATGGAATGTCCAAATCTTTTAGCTGTTGTCTAACTTCAGAGAGTAACTGAAGATGATTTAGCTGGAAAGTCTTGTACACACGAGCTGGGATGTTTACACCCAGGTAATTAATATGAGAGGTCTCCCATTTAAAGGGGGATGTTCGCTTCAATTCGGAGATCACATGTTCTGGGACCCTGATCCCCAAGGCCGTACATTTAGAGAGATTTATTTTAAAATTTGAGAGATAGCCAAATGAGTCAAAAAGCGTCAAGATGCTTGGAAACGCTACCACAGGGTCAGCCAGGAGAAGCATCATATCATCTGCGAAGGCGGCAACTTTATGGGTGCATGATCCTACCTGCAGGCCCTTAATGTTATCGTCCTGCCTGACCGCCTGCAACAGCGTCTCCAAGCAGAGGATAAAAAGGGAAGGGGACAAGGGGCACCCTTGCCTTGTGCCATTAGCTATGTGAAATGAAGGGGAGAGGACTCCATTAACCCTAATACGTGCATATGGCGAGGAGTACAGGGACAGCACCGCACAGATGAACTGGGGTGGAAACCCAAATTTGTACAGCGCAGCTTCCATAAAATTCCAATCTACCCGATCAAACGCCTTCTCAGCATCAGTGCTGAGAAGGGTGAGTTGCGAGCCAGTTCTCCAAGTATATTCAATGGCCTGCTGTACCCTGAAAGTGCCGTCCCTGCACTCCCTTCCCCCACAAAACCCGCTTGTTTCGGAGATATTATTTTTTGGAGGAGGGGGCCTATTCTGTGGGCTAGAATTTTAGCCCAAAGTTTTGTGTCAGCATTTAGCAGGGAAATGGGACGGTAGCTAGATGGTAGGGAGTGATCCTTACCTTCCTTGGGAAGTACCACTATGTGCGCCTCCAAGGATTGTTCTTTCATAGGAGCGCCAAGAAGCAGGGCATTGAAGTACGAAACTAAGTGGGGGAGGAATTTTTTGTAATAAGATATTGTGAACCCGTCAGGGCCCGGGCTCTTCCCTTGGGGAATAGAGGAAAGGACCCAGCTAACTTCCTCTAGAGTGATCGGGGTAGTTAAAGAGTTTTGATCTTGTTTGTTAATGGTAGGTAAGTTGAGAGGCGCAAGGAAATCAGATATCTTGAGGAGTCTATCGGATGATTCCGTGGGAGTTTCGGGCAGGCGGATATTATATAAGGAGCGGTAATATGCCGTAAACGCCTCCGCAATCTCCGCGGTATTATTAACAATAAGGCCTTTGGCCGACTTAATCTGGTTTATGTGAGATTGTTCTGCTCTTTTTTTGATCAAAGCAGACATAATTTTATTCCCCTTATCCCCGTGTGCAATACGCACACGGGGATAAGGGGAATAAAATTATGTGACGGAGTTTGAAAAGAGCATTCGCTGCCTTAGCATTAAGAAGCGTTTTTAATTCGTTCCTTAGCGATATGAGGAGCTTATGGTCTTTAAGAGCAGAAGATTTCTTGTGGGAGCATTCTATTACCACGATTTTCGAGAGAAGGGAATTGATGTCAGCTAGCCTCTTCTTTTTTACATAGGAACCCAGGGAGATAAGTTCCCCTCGGATGACAGATTTATGAGCTTCCCAAATAGAAGCCGGAGGGGTATCTGAGGAAGCATTTAACTCAAAGTATTCCCTTAACGTTTTTGTCAGGGAAGCTAGCTGGGAGGGGGTATTTAGGAGCGTAGGATTGAGACGCCACGTCCATTCCCTTAAGATAACCCCAGGGATAGACAGGGACATAAAAAGTGGAGCATGATCAGAGATTGTTATGCTATGTATGTCGACCCTCCGTACCTGTTGTAGGCATCGGTCTTGTAGGAACAGATAGTCTAGCCTCTGGTACGACCTATGCGGGGTAGAATAAAAAGTGTAATCTTTAGAGTCAGCATGCATGGACCTCCAGACATCATTAAGGCAAAGACCCCTCAAACAACTGTGAAGCCCCCCCAATGCTCTATGTGAAATAGCCGACTTCCCGGTAGAAGCATCTAGCCGTGGGTTTAAAACAAGGTTAAGGTCTCCACCTACAATCAGCAAGCCATTGGAGACCGCAGATATATCTTTGAAGACTTTCGTGAGCCAAGCCACTGTCTGTTTATTAGGGGCATATAGGTTGCATAATGTGACCTCTGTGCTACCCAATTTGCCAGAAAGGAATAGAAATCTACCTTCAGGGTCCTCGACTATGGAGGTGGAAGAGAAGGGAACATTCTTATGGACCCCAACACTAACTCCTCTAGAGGAGCTGGTATGGCAGGAGTGAAACCATTTGGTGTAGTTGGAGCACGTCATATTTGGGACATGACCCCTACGGAAGTGAGTCTCCTGCAACATCACTATATCGGCTTTCCCTCTCTTCAATATTTGAAATACGCGGCTTCGCTTAACAGGGTTATTACACACATTTATATTAAACGAAGCGATGTTAAGCATCAAGTCAGCCATATTAGCAAATAGCAAAAAGAGAGCCGATACCTGCTACATGTCTTCATAAAGAAACCCAATGTCCACATAAGAAAGGATTGTGAAAAGAACTGAAACCAGAACATAAGTAAAATTCTGCGGTAAATTAACATATTATGCAATATATAAATGCTCCGTAAATCGAGAGAGGGGGAGGTGGGTCTCAACAACCTCGTAGACTGATTTGCCCAAGCTGCCCCTGATTCAGGCAAATGAGTTGAGAACCTATTAACATTACATTGATCTAGCCCCACATGACCACAATGGCAGGTATGAAACAAGAAGAGGAGGGGGGGAGATGGGAAAAACGGAGGATTGAGGTAAGGCACTATAGGTAAGGTAATGTTAGGCACGGGGAGAGGGAGAAAGTAACATGCAGCAGTAGGGTGGCAGCCGAGCCACTACTGTACAAAGGGACGGCTATGGAGGTAACAGCAGACACTGCCTGCCATAATTAAAGATAATTGTAAAGACAACATATGCAGAAGGAGGGTGACTCCAACTATGCACTCTAATGATTTACAGCAGTCAGTCATTGGTGTCCATCCTTGAGGGTTTGCGTTTGCCGGATCTTTGCCTCCGGACGGTGGACCACAGGGTGGGAAGCGGAGGAGGATCGCCATCTTGCTGGACAGGGAGCCATGACGGAATGTCTATAGGAGGGATCCGGAGAACACCCCACAATTCCTGCAAGTCCTCCGGGGTATGAACGGTGAGTCTTCTGTTCCCTGATGTGACCAGAATGCCAAACGGATATAACCCAATAAGGGATCCTTGCAGACCGAAGCGCTTCTGTGAGGGGCTTTAGGATCCGCTGCTTCTGGAGGGTGGAGGGTGCCACATCTTGAAACAGTTGGACAACGGTGTCCGCTATCTTCACCTCCGGTAAGCTCCTGGCTTTATCTAGTATGGAATCTGTGTCACGGAAGCTCAAAAGGCCACAGATAATATCCCTCGGACCTTCTGCATAGTGGCAAAGAGGTTTTCCTTGTCTTGTGCTTCAGGAAGGCCGCGAATCCGTATGTTTTTTCTTCGGCTACGATTCTCCTGATCCTCGATCATTAGGAGAGCGGTGTTAAGGGCAGCCCTGTGTGAGTCCAGGCTGCTGGCCGTGGATGCCGCGTAGGAGTGTAAAACGTCCTGCGATTGCTCAAGGGCCTCTACCCTGTTGCCTATCTGGCGGATATCAATCTTTATGGAGGACAGGTCTGCTGAGATCGGGGCCAGTGCCCTATGAAGCGCAGAATCAAAGTAGTCCTTGGATAGGTGACAGTTATCGCTTACCCCCTGGATGTTTCGGGGATCGGAGTCAGTGCTGAGGGGATCGTCATCTGATTCACCATCTTGCTTGCGGTGAGGTCCCTTCTCAGTCGGCGCCATCTTGTCGACACATGTGGGGAGCTGGGGCGACCGATTGTTAGGGTATTTATCCATCTTTTTGCTGGATGTGGGAGCCGGTTGGGCACTAGCTGTGTTGCCTGTTCCAGGCTTTGGCTGAATTTTGACCATCTCACGGGGAGTAGAATGCTTTAGGCGCTGAAAGGCAGCTTGGCAGCGGGAGCGCTTCTCTCAAGCAGCCGCCATCAAGCACGGTCAGGCTCCGCCCCCCGACTGCAAAGGATTTTCAACCAAGTATTAAAAAGTGAAAGTTTGATTTATGATTATTATTCTGTCCCTCTACTTTTGGTCCCTTAACAAGTTGGAGGCACATATGCAAACTGTTGTAATTCCTACACCGTTTACTTGATTTGGATGTAAATACTCTCAAATTAAAGCTGACAGTCTGCAGTTAAAGCACATCTTGTTCATTTTATTTCAAATCCATTGTGGTGATGTATAGAGCCAAAAATGTTAGAATTGTATCGATGTCCCAATATTTACAGACCTGACTGTGTAAATATATATATATATATTGTGAAGGCTGCTTACAGCCTGTAATTGTGGGAGGGGCTGCCTCCTCTACTTTTACCCAGCGGCCGGGAGTCAGAGGGCGGTCGTTCTGTGCTCCAGTTCCTACGTTGGTCTCGTTCAGGTAGCTCTGCAGCGATCACGACGTCACTTCTGGTCTCGTCAGCTTCCGGCTCCTTCCTGCAGCGTTGCTAACAGCCGCATCGCCTCCCAGCCTGTACGAGTCCGCGGCCGGACGCGCCCGGCAGCCTGGTGGGGGGCTGCCGACGCCGGATGGTCCGCTCCGGTTCAGCGTCCCAGGCGGTCATTCCTATCAGTAGGCAGCCTTGCACACACCTTCCGGTGCCAGGTTAGTGGATGAGTGTCACTTGGTCGGTGGTTATGGACCATGTTATTCATAGGGGTTATGTTAATAGCAGGCCGCATTATGCTTCCTTCAGCTGGTGGGTTTACTTGCTCAAGCTGAACTAATCATTCTGGGTTTCTAGAGCCAGGTGGGATAATGCCGGTAGCAGAAAGATATCATGATCCTTTCCTACCTTGCCTTCCCTGTTTGAGCTCTTCCTTATGTTTCTCGGATATGCAGGTACTTGGCCTTTCTCTGCTGTACCCGGCTGTTTCCCAGTTTAGGGTCGGCTCGGCTCCACTAGGGTTCGCCCCGCTTATTGCATGTCATACCTGGCGCACGCAAGGCTCGTCCAGGTTATGCTGCACATCTCTCATGTGTCAGTCAGGTGGATCATCCGGCAGGATGGCGCAGGTCCCTGTTCGCTTAGGTCCAGGATTTCTTATAGACCGCCTGTTTCACGTAATTGCCTAGGTCACTCTTCATCCGGTGTGATGTGGCGTCCTGAGTCGCTCAGGTCTGGTATCATTTTCATTGGAACCTGGAACGCTCAGGTTATCCTTCAGGCAAGGTAACATTGGCTCCTGACTTAACTCAGGTCACGTTACATCATGTATTGTTGCCTGAATCGCTCAGGTTATCCGTCTTACAATGTCACGTTGGTCCCTGATTCGCTCAGGTCAAATGTATTTGTCTGTTTCGCTCTGATTTTCTTTCTGCAGGGGTTTGGTGGTTCCTAATACCATTCAGGCCAGGTATCAGTCATGTTTGTTGCCTGAATCGCTCAGGTTGCCAGTCTTACTATGTTACGTTGATTCTTGAATCACTCAGGTCATATGCATTTGCCTGAATCTCTCAGGTCTTCTTCTTGCAAGGTGGCGCTGGTTCCGGATATCTTTTAGGTCATGTAACAAGTCATTTATTATTGTCTGATTCGCTCAGGTGGTCTGTTCTGCTATGGTACGTTATTCCGGAGTCACTCAGGTCATATATCTGTTCGACTATGGCCGGAATCACTCAGGTTGTTGGTTTTACAAGGTAACGTTTGTTCCTGAATCATCAGGTTTTATGTAATTGCCTGAATCGCTCAGGTTGTCTGTTTCACAATGGTTCGTTCTTTGATCCTGAATCGCTCTGGTTTATGTAATTGCCTGAATCGCTCAGGTTGTATGTTTCACAATGTTACGTTTTTTGGATCCTGAATCGCTCAGGTTTATGTAATTGCCTGAATCGCTCAGGTCTTTTTTCCCGCAGTGTCCTGTTGGTTCCTGTTTAGGCCAGTTCATGAATCCCGCATGTATAATTACCTGAATCACTCGGGTCATTTTTCATGCAGCGCGGCATCGATCCCTGATTCGTCCAGGTCAGGTGTCATTTGTTAGTTAACCATAGCACCCAGGTTGCGTTCTGGTCTCCAATTCGCCTTGTCTTCCGGGTCAATTAGGTCGCACGTTGCTGGCTTGGTTCATCCGAATCTCATGCTCATTCGATTGTCTTCCTCCGGTCATTTCTGTTTTTCCTGTGCACTCCTCTCCAGGTCTCGTGTCAACGCAAGCTTGTTTTTTCATTTAAGCAGGACCTCAGGCCACCGGAATTCCCGATACAGCTTCATTCGTTTCGCAGTGCTTCTCCGTTACCGGTCATTCCACGGGCCAGGTTCCAGGTAAGTTAAAAAACTAGGTTGCGGCATGCAGTCTCACCGCTGCTTAGGGTTTTCCCTTATTCATTGCGAGGTTTCATTTCTAGGTCTCCAGTCCCGTCAGAGAAATTAGTCAGGGCTAACTGTTGGTTCGGGTAGGTTTGTGTTTCTTTTCTATGCAACGTTTTTCTGGTATTCTCACCGCTCTTGCCCGGTCATTCTGTCACAACTCATCTTTAAAAATATATATATATTTTGGGGGGAGAAATTAAATATATGTGTGTATATGCTTACCTCTTTCCCATGCAGCCTAAAGATGTCACAAGCGTCAGATGTGGATGACAACATGTCATTGCCCGGGTCTTCGTGTCAGGACGCACCAGTAACCAGTCTCTTCGGAGCTGGACAATACCTAAGCTCATCTCAGAGCTCAATAGGAGAGGAATTCATCACCCCGCATCAGCGAGGAAGGCAGAACTCTACCGTCTCCTGATGACGAAGTCAGGGGGTTCAAACGAACAGCCCTCTCTCTCTTCTATTCAGCTGTCCCTGCTGCAGTTGCAGGCCACCATCGGCAGCCTGGCCGGATCGGTGGCGGATATTCAATCCAGAATGGGGGAGTTGGAATCTCGGTCTCCGGTGGCGTCACAGTCACTGGCTCCGCCACCCATCCCTTCCACTTCTCAGGACGCGGCTCCAGGTACGGTCTGTGCCAGCCCCCAGATCGCTCCGTCGCATTTCATCCCGGAAAACTTAAAAAAAGATATCCTAGCAGGGAGGGATGTTAATCTAGCATCCATTCTCATTGCTTCCCAGGACGTTTCTGAGAACAAGATCATTAATTGTGGGGAGGTGTCGGTCGTGCTCAGAGCCAAGGACGCTCGCTTGAATCGAAAGCTGTCGATTCCCAAATTTGTACTAGCATTCAGCCTGTACAGAGACACCATTTGCTCAGTGCAACCCCACAGGCGTGAGGAATTAGATTCTTATTTGTACCGCATTACTAACTTGGTTACAAGTACGGTGGCACAAATTTTTACGATTATCATAGGTCATTTTCGGCCAAGGCAGCCGCAGCCCTCGCCCAGTTCCAGTTTATTACTGACTGGGCGAACCTTGACATGGAGCTCTTCTGTCGGCATTTCGCTGGTCTAAGAGCTCCTACTTGTGCAGCTTGCCAGTCGATCCTGCATACTGCAGACTGGTGCCCCAACCTGCCAACCCCGGCTCGGGAGGGTTCCCTTCCAGGTCCCTCCAGCACCTAGCGGTTCCAGGCCTCAACGGATAAGCTGGGTAGACCAATCACTTATCTGGGACAGAGCCAAATATGTAACAACTTCAATTTAGGGGGATGCGGGTTCAACAGTTGCAGAGCCTTGCACATCTGCTCCCTCTGTTTCAGGGCCCATCCTCGTTCTAGCTGCTCGAAAAAACAGCACAAAACACTAAGACTAGCCGACATCAATATTGAGCTTTTAGGTGTTCTGTTGCAGGACCATCCTGATCGCCAGTTGACGCAGTTCCTTCTCTCCGGATTCGAGAGGGGTTTTCACACAGGTTTTATTGCCCTCCCTCAAGTTTCCTGGGAGGGAAGGAACTTGCTGTCGGCTACTCAGGAGCCGGCCGCAGTAGATACCCTGTTGCAGGCGGAGGTCCAGAAAGGTTTCCTGTTGGGTCCGTTCCAGTCGATCCCCTTCGCGACTTGGAGGTTAAACCCGATTGGCCTTGTAACCAAGCAGTCCTCCAATAAAAAGCGCTTAATTTACGACTTGTCTGCTCCTCACATGTCATCCATTCCCAGTTTGAATTCTTTAATCCCGTCCGAAGAATTCGCCATGAGTTACTCATCCATCGATGAGGCCATTCAGTTTATCTTGCTAGCTGGGGAAGGGGCTTGGTTGGCTAAGGCTGACATAGCGGATGCATTTAAATTGCTCCCTATTCTTCCCCAGTTATTGAAGTATTGTGGCTTGCATTGGGCTCATATGTATTATTTCGCCAACCGGCTTACTTTCGGGTCTAAGAGCAGCCCATGGCTGTTTGATCGATTCACGTGCGCTCTACATTGGATTCTGCTTCATCATGGGGGGTTGGACATGGTTATCCATTACCTACAGCGATGGACTGGCCATCGGGAGTACCGGGAGAATCCCGGTGGGCCGATCGAATTATGGGCCGGCCAGGGCCGCCATCAGGGGGCCCTGGCCGCACGACCCCCCTGCACGCACAGTACACTCAGCGGCGGCATCACTACCAGACGGGGGCGGGGCGGTTATCAGCGAGGCCCTGATAGACTGAAGAGAGATGTTAGCCCCGCCCCCGGCTCAGCTGAATAGATGGATGTGAGCCCCGCCTCCTGCTTCGCCCTCCAGCGCAGCTGAATGAATGTGAGCCCCTCCCCTACTGCTGCTCCGCCCCCCGTTTAGCAGAATGGATGGCTGTGAGCACCGCCACCACCCCTCCTGCCGCTCCGCCCCCGGCTCTGCTGAATGGATGGATGTGAGCCACGCCCCTCTATTTGCTCCGCCCCCGGCTCTGATGAATGGATGGATGTGAGCCCCGCCCCTCTATTTGCTCCGCTGAATGGATGTATGTGAGCCCCGCCCCTTTATTTGCTCCGCCCCCGGTGGGCCGGTCAGTGGGCCGGTCTGGCTGAAGTCCAGGGCCACTTTATTGTCCCAGTCCATCCCTGATTACCTCGATGATTTTTTTAAAGTTGAGAGCCCACATGGTGAACCTACGGGTTTAGGAAGTTTGCTACAACTTTTTGCCAAGTTAGAAGTTCCCGTGGCAACAGCAAAGACTGAGGGGCCAGGTACCAGGGTTACCTTCTTGGGCATCATCCTCGATTCTGTCCACATGGAGGTCAGCCTCCCCATAGCAAAGCTTTCCAAGATCCAGGCCACAGTCTCCTCTGCGGCTTTGTCCAGGGTCCTGTCCAAACGGGAGCTCCAGTCCCTGTTAGGTTCCCTAAACTTTGCTTTTAGGATCATGCCCCAAGGCAGATCATTCACGTCTAGGCTCCTTAGACTCCTCCCTTCAGCTCTGGATCAGGATATCACTGTCCTACTAGACAAGCATGCTGTGGCGGACTTACGAATGTGGCAATCATTTCTTTCCAGGTGGAATGGCATTTCTCTGTTCGAGCCTTCCCCGGATTCCGCTTCACCCACAGTCTTCTCCGACGCCGCAGCCTCTCGTGGGTTCGCTGCTATATTCCATCCCCACTGGTTCGTTGGCAGTTGGCCGGTGGAATTCATCTCCAACGCCGGTTCCCTGAGGTCATCCCCATTATTAGAACTGTACCCGATAGTGGCAGCCGCCCAAGTCTGGGGCTCACTCTGGGAAAATAAATCAGTAATTTTCATGACAGACAGCCAGGTGTTAGTGGATGTTATCACGAAAGGTAGGGCCAAGTCCCAGAAAATCATGTCCCTCTTGCGTAAATTGGTTTGGCTGTCCTTGCAGTTTAATTTTCATTTCTTCGCATTTCATATTCAGGGGGCAAAGAATGTCGCGGCTGATGCATTATCCCGCTTTAATTACGCCATCTTTTTCCAGGAACTACCAGATGCAGACCCCGTCGGTACTCCAGCTCCACCATTCAGCTCCCTCCTGATGGACTAGGGTCCCTGGTAGCCTCTGCGAGGATCTTAGTCCAGCGATCTTTAGCAGCCAATACTGCCAGGAACTACAGAGCAGGATTTAAGGTCTTTCTTCAGTTTGTAGACACCCATCCACAGGGTGACTTGGACGAAGTCACTTTCCTCATGGCATTCATAGCTCATTGTCATTCTCACCATCACCTATCTTTTAATACTATCAAGCTGTATCTAGCGGGAGTTCAGCACCATCGGATGCTCAACGACCCCTCTGGCAAGTCCATCATGGCAAATTAGACCATCAAAGCTACTCTTAGGGGTATTCAAAAGAATAGAGCGGGGGTTCAGGTTCGCAGGCAACCGGTCTCAAGCGAGCTGTTTCGCAAGTTGTCTTTAGCCCTGGACAGTCTTGCTTTTGGGCACTCGGCTAGCATCACCATCAAAGCGGCCATGTACCTCGGGTTCTATGGGTTCCTTAGGCCCGGGGAATTCACCTGCGGCTCGTTGAGCCGTACCACCCTCCTCAAACGGCACCTCATCTGGCATGATAACTACTACACGCTGTGCATACCATCCACCAAAACCAACCAGGCAGGTCCTCCTACAGAAGTCGAGTTTTTCCCCACGTCCAATAGCTGGTGTCCTGTCAAAGTTCTCAAGGAACTTATAGTCTTGCCTCAGTCAACTGCCTTGAAATATCTAGAGCCTTTTGTTCTTTAGCTTTGTAAGTCTTGTCTTGCTCAAATAAACTATTGCACCTTTCACTGTGTCATTATTTTGCCCACATATTTAGACAGCGGCCGGGAGTCAGAGGGCGGTCGTTCTGTGCCCCACCCTCCCATCCCCTTTTTCTCTTATGTCTCTCCTTGGGTGGCCCACATATTTAGGCCTTACCTCGTACCTGGCTCCGGGTACACTCCAGCCAGATAGGTCAGGGCAGTGTGTAGGCATGCCTCTTCCGCCCCACGCTCAGCTCAGCTCTTACCACAAATATATATATAATACAGCAAACGTGTCTGATTGACTGTCCTGGAGACCCATAAGGCCTGCTTTCACTAGAGTTTCTACAGTCCCTAAGTCCAGCAGTGCATTCACACTTTTATAATTCACTTTCAATTCACACAAATGTTTTTCCGCGCTGTCTGAACCTGAAGCAGTACACACCACTTGCACAAACATAGACATGCATGTTTTCATAAAGGCAACATCACATTAAATCACATAGGTTCAATAGTCATAGGACAGTTTACTGCAAGGTGTCCCAAGTCATTAAACACCTTTTGTTTTGTTAATAATTATACACCTTAGGCTTCCCTGAGCCCACAGTCTCATTATCTTCTTCACTTAAAGCCTTCACATTTCTTCCAGCTCCCTTAAACCCAGAACAGACTTACCAAGAACTCTTGGCATCCATGGGGTTGAGGACTGAGGGTTATTTAAAAGATCCTCAGCGGCAGAATATCGTTCCACCAGGTCAACAAGCTCATCTGCTCTTTTGGGGTCCCCATGGCTCACCCACTTCCTTAGTGATGGGGGTAGCAATCTCGGGAACTTGTCAAGGACCACCCACTACACCACGTTAGGCGCTGAGTTGTAGCCATTTAGTTGTCAAATGGATGAGATCAAACATCTGAGAATGTGGCGGTTTATCCACTTTATATGTCCACTGATGTCCTCTCTGGGCTCTGACTGCTCTACCACCTAGCCAAGTCAGAATCTCTGACTTAAGTTTGTCAAAGTCCTGAGCAGCCTGAGGTTCCAGGTCAAAATAAGACTTTTGCGCTTCAACTGCAAGAAACAGGTCGGGCAGTTCTGCCCACGGTGCAATTGACCATGCTTCCCGCACTGCTGTCCTCTCAAATGTAGCCAGGTAAGCTCCCACATCATCTTCTGCAGTCATCTTTTTAAAAAATGACCCACATCGTTTTCTGCTCTTTTCCTGACTGTATTACTGGAAGACTTCCTGCAAAACGTTATTTGTGGTCTCTATCAGGGTGGTTAGCTGTGCAGACAGTAAGCTAGCAGTTTGCTTCTTGCTGGGTTGCATTTGTGCGCTGTTGTTCTTTGGTTGCCTCCTGCTGGGCTGCCGCAGACTGTATCAGGGCCTTTACATGTCATCCATTTTCAGGCATTTAACGTGTTGCACGCATCCTCCACCACTTGTTAGAGGTTATGCTAGGGATCGCCTTTGATGGGGTCAAAGGACACTTGTCTGTTCCATCCAATTCATAGCAAACACTAAGAAATAAGTCTGAAGCTGACTTGTAGCCAGGTTAATTGATAAGGTTGCAGATAAAATAACAAAACAGCAAAAGAAAACCTAGCCTGTCCGGCACTCACTATACATAAAAACATCCCTGTCTACCTTTCAGCTCACAAAACAAGAATTTCAGCAACCTTTTACTCATGTTTGGCTCACACACACAGACAGACTTTCTGTGTCCCCAGCCAGATGGAAGTTGAGGTGCCCTTGATGGTAGTGGGTCTGCTGAGGGTGCTTTGGCGGCTGGGCCCCTGTGTTCATGACGCCAGCACCGTAAGGTGCAATGAGGACGAGAAGTGGAATAATGAGAGAGGCAGTAGTTGAACCAGACATAAACTTTACTTGTCAGATGTAGTAAGGCTTCCAATAACATCACTTTGTCTTTTATACAGATGGCAAAAAGGGCAAAGCTGCAAAATACAAATTAGCAGGATACTTATGGTGAAGTGCATAGGTTACCTTCAGCCCACTTGAGTGAAGGTGATGTTCTTACTTGTGCTTGGTTCCTGGTCTTGCTCTGATTCCTCAATCTTTCACTATTAGTTTAGATCCTCTGTAAATGAGTATTCTGACAGATGGCCTTTCTGTCCTTTATTATGGTGGAGCTGCCTGAAGGTTGTGGTCTTCAAAGTAATAATCCAACTTGATACCCCGGAAAGGGTACTCTACAGCGTAGGATCCTATAGTCCTGATCTTTGGACTCAATGGTTGAAACCAGTTAGTTCTCCTGGGCTAGGCCCAGGAGGACAGAGACAAGACTGTCACATCTCCTGCCTCCTAACTCCTCCACTCCTATTCTCTACTCCCCTTTCACTTCCTGTGTCTGCACTATATAAGTAGTGTGTTAGAGACGTCTAGTGGTGAAAGGTATGTAGTGAGGGTTACTAGCCTGAAATATGGATTTAGCAGCATAGACAAAGAAATAGTGTAAAATAACATCATATTACACAACAATTTGGAGTGGACCATACACACAGGAGTGGGACACTACAAATGTCTGTAAATTATATATGAATATGTCAGCGCTATATAGGTAAATATAATAAATTAATAAAGCCAGGAGCCTTCTCATTTTGCCTCGTGATTTGTGTACTTGTTATTTTTCTTTGGTTTTATATCTTTCTTTAAGTGCTGTGGAATATGTTGGAGCTATATAAAAAAATGTCTTTAATATTCTGTATTTACAAGCGAATAAAAAAGCATATCTAAGCAAACAACTTTTATCTACAGCTTTGGATCAAGTTTATGCATACAAGGATTATTGCAACAGCACAATCCACTGCATATACAATGATTCAAGCAGTGAGCCTTGAGTGTGACAAGAAAGATATGGATTGACTAGCTCTTTGAGGACAGACTGTTTTCTGATGTCAGTTTCTCAAGCAGGAGGGTACACACTGGTCAGTGTCATATCTTAGTGACCTCCAACTGAACAGTGGAATGTATGCAAGAGTTTAAAGGGGCAGAGGTGGCTGGTTAGCAATTATAAGGTTTCCTTTAGCCTGAAGTTACACTGTAGAGTTAGTGCTTGATAATTAATATTATAGAAACTTATGGCAGCTTTCTGGCACACTGCATTGTCTATTGTCCCTTGGGAATTTTTCCTTGGAGTTGGTGCAGTGGAAAGGTGGTTTTGAAAAATGAGGCCAGAAGTAAACATAGAACAGTCATTTTAGTGCAAAGTATAACCTCAACTACATTCAATAGCAGCTGATTCCAAGTGCAAATTTCCAGCACCAGTAAGGATTATGGAGGCAAGGTGGATGGCTGCAATTTAGCACTTGTCTCGTTCTGGCCTAGTATTAGTCTGGGCGATGGGTGTCTTAGCCGTAGTCTCTCACCTAACAGCAGTACCTTGAATGCAGGTCTTATCTGGTCACACTGCTGTCTGGTATCTGCTTGTGGATCTCTTTACTCTCTCAGGAGAAAAATATCTGGTTCCTGAGTTTCTCGCATAGGGGAATAAGATACAGTTCCTGGGAGTGGGAGCTCTGCATGTGCTTCCACACTTCCATCAGAACAGGAACTCCACCTCAGCTCTCTTAGCTAGACTGGATCTCCCCCTTCTGGCAGGAAGCAGGACCAGCCGACTCTGACCAAGAGGGGAGGAATAGGGTAGTTAGCCCTGTCCTGCCAACCATTGCCAGCCATCACCTCCCCTGCTGAAATAAAGGGCATAACATCACATTACATTACATTGCATATGAGACATTAAATAATGATGAGCCAACCCGGCCCGCCACTTTCAGGACCGTACCAAAAACTATGGTGGCCGAGTACCGAACCCAAACTTTGGCGCAAAAGTCTGTGTCCGTTCGTAGTTTAAATAAAGCTTGTGGAAAGGCTGCATGCAGCACAGCCAATCAGCAAGCGTTTAAGCTGTGGGCACTTAGAAGCCATGACAGTCACACCTAGTATTGGCATGGCTGCACCATGGCATGGCACCATGTGACCTTGCATGCATAAATTCCGGATCACATGGTGCGCCGCTATTCTTCTCTGACTAGTGTAGGGACAGGACACTGCTGCATGAAGGGACAGTGTTAGGCTGTTATTGATTTTAAGAACTCTGAGGGTAACCTATAGGCATTTTTGGTCGGTGCAATACAACACCTTTGCACCAGTGACATGGAAATACAATAGTTAATCTGTCTGTTAATCGTGTAGCTGCCACACACCTATATTTGGGTCTGCCAAAACCATTTTTTTCAGTTGTAAATTGGAAATACAATAGTTTAAAAGGTTTGTTAATTGTGTCGCTGCCACAAAACGTGCTGTCCTCAATTCCGTCACTGGAGCGTGATCGGAGTATGTGCCAGTACAAGTGCACACATGTAGAAGCGCTACTGATGGCATTCCAACCTGAGAGTAGGGGCTCAGTGGAAGCACAAGGCGAAGGCAGAGAAGGAATGGGAAGAAGTTGCCCATACAGCTGTGGCACAGCCATCACTTCAGAAGGTTAGTGTAACGAGCCCCTGCTCGCTCTATTCTGCTCTCATGGCACTCCCTGATGTGACCACAATATCTGCTGGTTCCGCCGTTGATGATCCGGCCTCAAACGACCGCTCGTGTCGTTTTAATTCTCACAGAACTAACACCAGTCAGGCTGTATGTGAGTTCAAACTGACAAAATCTTTATTGAATGCATCACATATATTTATAATGACAGTTGGAACACCTCTTTCAATTGGTAAATTGTAAAACCCCCTCTGATTGGCTATGCAAATGAGGTAAGCATTAGTTCAAGAGCTTGGCTGGGAGGCAGATGGGTGTGGCCATTGTCACAGAGAGAGTCAAACCATGACATTACCCCCCCTCCCGGGAAACAGTCCAACAGCCACAGTGGGACCCTCACCGGGTCAACTCGAGGATGTTGGAAAAGTAGTCTTAAGATTCCAGGTCCGTTTGCCGTGACAATCCATCCGCATTCCCGTTTTGAGGCCCTGGCCGATATTGTATGGTGAAATTGTAGGGTTGCAAAGCCAGGCTCCACCTTAGTAATCGGCCATTCTCTCCCGCCACCCGGTTTAGCCATATCAAGGGATTGTGGTCCGTCATGACAGTAAAAGAGCGTCCATAGACGTAGGGCTGCAATTTCTTTAAAGCCCAGACTAAAGCCAAACATTCTTTTTCCACGGCAGCATATCCAACTTCACGGGGTAACAACTTGCGGCTGAGATACGCCACCGGGTGCTCCTTCCCATCGTCGCCAACTTGACTTAGTACGGCTCCCAGTCCGAACATGGAGGCGTCTGTATGTACGACAAAGCGTTTGTTAGGATCGGGTGCAGTCAGTATGGGAGCTTGTGTTAGGGTGGTTTTCAACTGTTGAAATGCTGTTTCGCACTCCAGGGACCACAGGATCTGTCTAGGGAGATTCTTTATGGTCAGGTCCGTCAGTGGTTTGGCTATGTCACTATAGTGAGGTACAAACTTTCTGTAGTACCCGGCTGTCCCTAAAAATGCAAGTACCTTGGCCTTGGTTCTGGGAACCGGCCAGTTTAGGATGGCCTCGATTTTTGCAGGCTCCGGCCTCTGCTTCCCACATCCCACTCTATGTCCCAAATATTGTACCTCAGACATCCCAATATTACATTTGTCTGGCTTCAGGGTTAGGCCTGCAACTGTGATTCTGTCTAGCACTATGCCCAGGTGTCTGAGATGCTCCTCCCATGTCTGGCTATAGATTGCTATGTCCTCAAGATATGCGCATGCAAAATCCTGCAGACCACCGAGGAGTTGATCTATCATTCGTTGGAAGGTAGCCGGAGCATTTTTCATCCCGAATGGCATTACCCGGAACTGGTAAAGGCCAAACGGGGTGATGAAGGCCGACTTTGGAATGGCGGCCGCCTCCAGGGGAATCTACCAGTAACCCTTACACAGGTCATTAGTCGTCAGATAATGTCCCTGAGCTATTTTGTCCAACAATTCGTCCACTCAGGGCATGGGGTAGGCATCTGTCACAGTACAGTCATTCAGTCGCCTATAGTCCACACAAAATCGGGTCGTGCCATCCCGTTTTGAGACTAATACTACAGGGGAAGCCCAGGGGCTTGCTGATGGTTCGATCACCCCTAACTCAAGCATCTCCCCAATCTCTGCTCTCATCCCTTCTTGCACAGCTCCAGGAATCCTATAGGCTGATTGTCTCAGGGGCTTCTGCCCGAGGGTCTCCACCTTGTGCACTGCCAAGTGAGTGTATCCAGGGAGTGTTGAGAACATCTCTTTCCGGTCCTGGAGTAATTCCCTGACCTGTTGTTGTTCCTGGGGTCCTAACCCATCTCCTAACTGAACATCTTCCACCCCCCCAGAATGATTACTGATTGCAGGAAGCTCCAGCATCGGCATGTAGTCAGAGTCCCCGGTGGCACGAGCACATATGGCGGCTACTGCCTCAGCCCTCTCGTGATAGGCCTTCATCATATTGATGTGGAATGTCCTCTTAATTCTTGTGTCTGCACAGCTGGCGACCACGTAGGTGGTGTCGCACAGTTGTTTTACCACCTGATAGGGGCCCTGCCAGGAGGCCTGTAATTTATTTTGCTTCAAGGGTTTTAGTACTAGGACCTTCTGTCCGACACAAAAAGTGCGATTCCGAGCAGATCGATCATACCAAACCTTCTGCTGACTCTGGGCTGATTGCATATTCTCATGGACTAGCTCGGTAAGTTCCTGCTGTCGATCCCTGAGTTCCAAGACGTAACTAAGGATGGGGAGGCCTTCAGGATCCTCTCCCCCTTCCCACTGGGCCCTCACTAAGTCTAAGGGTCCCCTAACCCTTCGCCCATACAACAGCTCAAATGGGGAAAACCCTGTGGACTCTTGAGGTACCTCCCTGTATGCGAACAGTAGGTGGGGAAGATATTTTTCCCAATCCTTCCTACTCTCCACGAAGGCCCGAAGTAGCTGTTTTAGGGTCCCGTTAAATCTCTCGCACAGCCTGTTCGTTTGGGGGTGGTAGGGTGCACTCTGGAGGGTTTTAATACCACAGAGGCGCCAGAGCTGCTGGGTCAGCTCAGCGGTGAACTGATTTCCTTGATCAGACAATATCTCCTGGGGAAATCCTACCCTAGTAAACACCCGCAGTAAGGCATCAGCTACCGTGTCAGCCTGGATATTGGATAGGGGAATAGCTTCCGGGTAGCGGGTGGCGTAATCCACCACTGTAAGAATATACTTCTTCCCAGTAGCACTGGGGCGGTCCAGTGGGCCAATAATGTCTACTGCTATCCGGCTAAAGGGTTTCCTAATTATCGGCATGGGGTGCAGAGAGGCTTTTGGATGATCCCCCGCCTTTCCTACTCTCTGGCAAGTCTCACAGGTCCGGCAGTATTCTCGTACCTCTGCATGTAACCTAGGCCAGAAGAAAGCACGAGACAACCGACTCCGGGTCTTAGCTATCTCTAACTGTCCGGCCAAGGG
Source organism: Bufo bufo (assembly GCF_905171765.1). NCBI lineage: Eukaryota > Metazoa > Chordata > Amphibia > Anura > Bufonidae > Bufo > Bufo bufo. Next base: position 58,853,881 of record NC_053396.1, read on the forward strand.
GATGTCTTGAGCCAGCCTCAATAGCTCCTGTCTGTACTTCTGGGGTACGACTAGCTGTTTGTGGGGGCCCTCGCGTTTCCCGTTGCCCACCCCTTCAGTGTAACGATAAAGAAGCCCTCCCTCCCACTCTATTCTGTCTTCCCCTAACCCCCCTGTATCCTTGCCCGCCCTGTCCCGATAGCACACTAAAGTAGGGTCTCTCCGGGTTTCTTGCCTAACGTCGGAAGGAGAATCCCAGGACATGGGGTTGTCAAGTCGGGGTAACGTGGGAGGATTTGGTCTTACCTGGGTCCCCATAAGAGTGGAGTTGCCTTGTAGGTGGCTTTGTTGTCGGGTGGTCACGGCCATGGCGGTCTCTGGTGCAAATGAAGAAGTCAAATGCCCCAAGTCGTTCCCCAAAAGTACTTCTGTGGGTAACTCACGGAGTATCCCTACTCTCACTTGTCGCTTCCCTGAGCCCCAATCCAGGTGGATAAGCGCAGCACCTTGCCCCCTGCTACCCTGACTGCCACAGTCTGGCCGGTTCGGGCCGACTGAGGAACCATGTGAGGCTGAATAAGGGTAATCGTAGCCCCGGAATCACGAAGTCCCTGGGCCGGCTGCCCATTAACCCATACCGCCTGAGATGGTGCTGCCGATTATCTTCACCTGCGGCCTGGACGGGATCCGCCTCAAACAGCTCACCAAACTCTTCCTGAACATCTAGCGGGTTGGCCTCGTTCTGGAGGCAATAATTCGCCGACCTGGATAACTGGGCAGTCTCTTTGTACCTCGGGGATCGGTTAGGGCAATAACGCTGCAGATGACCCGTTTGATTACATGTATAGCACTTAGGCCCGGTAGAAGATTTTGATTGGGCTAAGGGTCTAGAGGCAGCCCACTGAGATACTGGAGTTGGGCTCGAGGTCGGTACACTGGGCCGCGGTAGTGGATAGCGCTGGCCTCCAATGGATCTCCGAGAGTCCAGATATTCATCGGCCAAAGTAGCTGATTGCTGTACCGTCTGTGGCCGCTTATCTCGCACCCAATCCCGTACTATCGGAGGGGTGTGGTCAAAGAACTGCTCTAAGAGAACTAGCTGGGTGATGTCCTCTATGGTATGAGCATGGCTTCCCTGGAACCAGCCCTTGAGGTTCCGCTGCAGACGATGTGCCCACTCCACGTAGGTTAGGTTGCCTTGTTTCCGGGATTCTCGAAACTTAATCCGGCTGGCTTCAGGGGTAATGGCAAATCGGGCTAGCAGTGCTTCTTTTACCCGGTCATAATCCATGGCGTCCTCATCCTCCATGGACCGATACGCATCCGCAGCTTTGCTAGTTAGGTTACTCGCCAGTAAGGCGACCCGATCTTGGGACGGCACTTTATGTATCTGGCACAGTCTCTCAAAGTCCTGGAGGAACTCTTCTATTTCCTCCTCTCCTTCATTAAATAATTTGAATGCGCGAAAGGGCAACTTACGGACAGGTGCTGTATCTCTAGGTGCTGTCTCTGATCGCCGTATTTCCGCCATTCTCCACTCACGTTGTCGCTCCAATTCTCTCTCTTGTCGCTCTAGTTCTTTCTCTTGCCGCTCATCCTGCAGCTGGATGTCTCTGATAGCATTCTGTATGGCGGTCTCGGATGGGTTGGCACCATATAATGCCAACCGTTCTCTAACTCGTTGCTGAAACAAGGCTTCCACGGACCGAGGTCCAGCATCACCATCCCTCTGATCCATCTCAGCTAACTCACTGATCAAGGTGGCCTTGTTCTTTGTCCCAGCGATCCCTCCTCGGCTCTCAAGTAAATCTTTCAGCGTGTCTCTCCTGCAGGCTGCGTAGCTGGTCATTCCTAGTTGTGATTTGGAGTGTCCCAGTAACTGGAGAGCCAATCCCACCTCTGCCACCAATGTAACGAGCCCCTGCTCGCTCTATTCTGCTCTCATGGCACTCCCTGATGTGACCACAATATCTGCTGGTTCCGCCGTTGATGATCCGGCCTCAAACGACCGCTCGTGTCATTTTAATTCTCACAGAACTAACACCAGTCAGGCTGTATGTGAGTTCAAACTGACAAAATCTTTATTGAATGCATCACAAATATTTATAATGACAGTTGGAACACCTCTTTCAATTGGTAAATTGTAAAACCCCCTCTGATTGGCTATGCAAATGAGGTAAGCAGAGATTAGTTCAAGAGCTTGGCTGGGAGGCAGATGAGTGTGGCCATTGTCACAGAGAGAGTCAAACCATGACAGTTAGTATGGCCGAAATGTGGAAAAGCTATCTCAGCACGCCACAACATCCAGCACCACTAGCTCATACAGACTGTCTTGGCAGGAGGCAGAATTTCAGCAGTATGTGTGCACACGCCTACACGTACTGACTGATGGGTCTGCCCCATTTAACTTCTGGGTCTCCAGATTGGGCACATGTCCTGAGCTTAGCCTTTACGCCTTGGAGGTGCTGGTGTGCCCTGCAGCCAGTGTATTGTCTGAACGTGTGTGAGCGGGTGATCACATACTAGCGCATCTGCCTGTCCAGCTCCCGTTCATTAAAATGAACCAGGTCTGGATCCCACAGTACTTGTCCATCCCTTGGCCAGAGTAGAGAAGTATACCGGCCGCACCCAGCCATTATTATACTCCAGCACACTTTGTGCATTCTCTTTTCCATTTCCCAATGTTTTGGGGACAACAATTACCAAAAACACCCAAAAAAATTAAAATAATAATTTAAATAAGAACACCCATTTTGCATCCGTCTAATATTCTGATATTCTTTTGTGCAGTGTGTCTGTGACACTCAGGATTTTTTTATTTTTATTAATAAATCCACTATGGCATACATCTAACTGATATATATGGTCCCCAAATAGGGGATGTAGGAGACATTGAACTGAGACGCAGATACAAGAACAACCATCCTTCGGCGCAAACGAACCGATCCATTAGAGATAGTAATAATCTTCAAAGTTTTTATTGCAGAATCACTTTACGATGCGTTTCGGGGAAAATTTCCCCTTCTTCAGGTGAAACAGTTGCTTAGTTTATAAAGCATACATGCAGCTATGTATACACACATAAAATCACAAAAAGGCGCCCAAAGGTCAAAGAGGGGTTTAGGGGCGGTCCCAGGGTTCAGAGGCAACCCCAGGACAAAACCCCTTGAAATCAACACAAATTAATTAATAATTAATAAAGATAAAGCCTCCTAGACAATCGGATGTTATATGTCTATTTGCATCCAGTTATAACAAAGTTTAATAGTTAGAACCTTCTTGTTTAGCCCCTGCAATTATCGGGGCATTTTTTCCAAAGCGGGGGTCATATACTGCAGTTGATCTTAGCAAAAAGGTGGAGAAACCCCCATTTGCATCTGTCGAGGAGGAGCTGGGCTCCTTCACGCTGGACTCACCTCCGGGACAGGACTCATCCGAAGTACAGTAGGTCAATGCATGGAGTGGAATGAGCAGGCTCTTTTTTACTCTCCCTATTCGGAAAAAATCCATATCGGGGGGGAAATGAGACGTGGGAGATATTAAACTGAGAAGAAAAGATTTTTTTACATGTTTATTAAAATGCAAAAACAAACAATATTATTTCATCATTTTCAAATCAAACCATCTTATTCCATAATGCAAAGTTCCATAAAGTAGCTGCTTTTCTAGGACCAAGTTTCTTTATATCTAGCAAATAATAACTATGCATCTCACTCAGTGCCATCTTTATACAGTCCCTTTCTCCGATCAAGTCCTTTTTGAAAATCAAAATATTCCTCACCTTCCATAATTAATTCTTTATACAGTTTACAAAAGTCCAAAGCACTCTCTCTTTTTATTTTGACAGATCATTAACCATACAGTACAGAACAACTTTATGATCAAGTCTCTTTAGTCCAGTCAAGAATTTCAAAAGTTCTCCTACCATTTTCCATGTCTGCTAAGAATAAAAACAGTTCCAAAAGAGATGGAGAATGCTTTCTTCTCCTTGACACCCTTGCCTTGGACATTGGGAACTCCTGCTAAGTCTTCTAGAATATTGAAAATACCTGGTTGTTAGACATTCATGAACAGTCATCCAGGCAATGTTCTTTAACTCGTTTGCAAGGTAAGTAGCATTAACATTCTTCCATATTCTGTGACTGATTCTGTAAGAGTAGTTTTTAACAGGTTTCATTGACTCTTTTTTTTTAAACTCAGTAAGTATTTGTTTTGCACATTTCAACTGGTTAATGTCCACAGTACCTAATTAAACAGTCGAACAGCTTTTTCTAAAGTGACGTAGTGTTTTGGTATGGTAATTAAGACCGGAGAAGACAAAGATAAACTAATCCACTTGTTTTTCCTAAGAATGTGACCAGCAGCATACTTTAAAAAATAAGTCCATGATATATCTAAAAAAAATACTCCTGAAATTTTCAATATGATTTTATAATCGAGGTTCAGCAAGGTGATAGGCCTCCAATTTTCCAGATGACTTCTGTCTCCTTTTTTTGTATAAGAGCGTGACAATACCACTCCTCCAGGAAGCTGGCAGTAATTCCCTCTTAAAAGCTTCTTCAAACACTAGGAACAGGTTACTCTTGATGGCTTCAAGGAAAGTTAGGTAGAATTCCACAGGGAGTCCATCGGACCCTGGAGTCTTACCCCTGGCAAAGCTCTTAATTGCATTCAGAAGTTCTCCCATTGTCAGCTTACTTAACAAGAGGTTCTGTAGGTCAGATTCATCCAAAGTTTCCAGGGCATTTAGGGCATTATCCTGAAAGGAAGGGTTTATTTACTTCTCATTAAACCCGATGGATACCAGCGCCGTACCTGGGTTTAAAATACCAGCGCCGTACCTGGGTTTAAAATACCAGCGCCGGCGCTGTGTTCACACGGTCCCTGAGCGAAATCGCTCGGTGACCGGGTGATGATGGCTGCCCAGGACAGCAGGCAGCCATCTTCCCAAGGGGCAGAGGGAGGTTTGAGGTTTTCCGCCCCCCTGCAACATGGATCGATGCGATTGGCCGATTTCTGCAGACTGGCCAATCGCAGCTCCGGATGATTTTTCATTCATCCAGGAAGATGCAGGGGGGGTGGAACACAGTTTGTACAGGGGTGACTGGTGCTTAACTGGTCAGCACCTGTCTCCCCTGGGTCAGGCAGAGGACACCAGTGTTTGGCGTCCCCTGCCAGCGCTGCTATTGGCTGGAACAACGCTCCAGCCAATGGCAGCGCTCCAGCTGCACAGGAAAGGGCAGATCCTCCCTGCATGCAGCCATTCTAGCTAGTGACTGCATGCAGAGTGGACCTGTGCCCCTCTGTGCTGTATCTGACCTGCAGGGATTTGTGGTTCCACACCACTGCGCTTTTCCTGCGATTCTACCTGCTGAAAGAAGAAGAAAGAAGAAAGAAAAATTAAGAAAATAAGAAGAACATCTGGAACTGCTACAGTGATTTTTTTTTCTCAATTTGCACCAGATCCCTAAACCACCCTCCGTCCCTGTCACTTACCGCCCCCCCCCCCCCCATTCCCCCCATCCTTTTTTTTACGGATGCCATTTGGTCCGTGCGCTTTTTTTGTTTTTCTTATTCTTTTTTTACAATTTTCCAGCTCTGCACAACTTTTTCTGCGTGCAAGCTGTGACCGCCAAGTGCTGTTCAGTACATTCCTTCCTGATCAGTGTTGGGGGATTATGTTTTTTGCTTCTTTTTTTTTTTGTTAAAAAATAATAAAGTGTAGTTAGGGGTTTATGTAATGTGGCAATGTGAACATTTAGGTGTTGTTTGCACCAGGAGCGTGTCACCAAGGGGCCCGGCCTTGGTGGAGTAAAAGCCCTAGTCCAGGTGTCCAGTAAAGTAGTTGGGGGACACCATATATATAGTGTAGCGGGTTCATCTATTTCAGGGCGGGCTTTTACTGGAAACAGGCAATGTTTTGGGTGGGTGCCTGTTCCCCATGCTCCAGTCCGGGACTTAGGGCATGCTCATGTCCAGGGATCCTATTTAATCCTGCTACTGGATCTTGGGTGTGTCTCACTCTGGAGTGTCTTGTGAAGCAGGGTCCTGGTGAGGCTCTGTGTAAGTGGTCTCAGCTGGGTGGGCTGAGGGGCCACGAGGCTAGGCGATAGCCTGAACTTTTGGTGACGCGGTGACGCCTGTGAAACAAGGATCACAAGGCCAGAGTCGGGAGGACTACTGGGCCACAATCCCCCAAAAGGTATTGAAGTGTCACAGCCTAGAGGTTGCTGGACTGAATGGCTGAGGAAAGCCACATTTGTGTTCCATGTGTGAACAGGGGTCTCTAGGTGAGTCAGGCATACGCTTATGTGTTTAGTTAGAGCCTAGCCGGGCAAGGTTTTTTTATTTTGTGTGGATAAGTTGAAGCTGCGACTTCTTAACCTGTGCTTTGCTAAAGTGTCTGAAATAAAGCAAGAGTTTGGACATTATAATCGTGTCTGCAAAGATATCTGTGAGTGTGACCCCCTGAAAAGAGACGATCCCTTACAGTAAATATATATAGAGCTCTATATTTCTCAATATATAGATATAAGTAAAATTTTTAGCCAGTGTTCACTTTTTAACCACTGTAGTGAGTTTTTATACTACATTTTTTGCACACACACACGATCTGTGTGCGTGCATTCTGCAGAGCACCGATAACTAGCGTGCTCATTTACATCTGCACATGTAATGACCGGCGTCACGCAAAGGGAGCGAAATGGGAAGGCCCTGTCCAAGGGCGAGGGAAAGGTGGTGACCCCTGACTCACCTTGTGGCTGGCACCTGACTGCCCTGACGTCCCTAGATGGGTTCCTCACCCGTACGCCGATCACGTGCCTAAACCCTGGCTTTCCCTAAGATGAGCCCTATGTAGTGAACGGGGCGGGGGGATCACTAGTCCGCACCACTGACACTAAGAGGAAAACACCAAGGAGAGGACAGACAATACAGACAAACATATAATCCCAGGTGGGCGACAACAGCAGACCACGAAGGCCCAACAGGGATCCGGAGGGTAACGTTCTGGAACAACAACCAGGGAACACAGTTACACAGCTCCAGTGGGTCAGTATAGAAGTCCAGGCAGGAAGCTCTATATCTGGCAACCAGAGAAGTGGGAGAGGGGGAATATAAGGAGGTTGGGAGTGCTGGACAAGAAACAGCTGAGGAGAAGGAGCTACGGATCCCTGAGTGAGCCAAAAAGGGTTGCAAGGCAAACCCAGAAAGCTACCATAAAGAAACAGCACAATCTTTCTACATAGAGCGCGCAGCCACCCGCTGCGACTTCCTGACCCTGGGTATAACGGAGTCAGACGTGGCTCGTGACACCCTCGTGACAGTACCCCCCTCTCTACGAGGGGCCTCCGGACACTCAGGACTAGGTCTCTCAAGATGAGAGGCATGAAAAGCCCGAACTCACCTGTCGGCGTTTACCTCAGACGCTGAAACCCACATTCTTTCCTCGGGACCGTAACCCCTCTAATGCACCAGATATTGAAGAGAGCGGCGGACCCGACGAGAATCAACAATTTTGGATATTTGAAACTCTAGATTACCATCCACAACAACAGGAGGGGGTGGCAGCGGAGACGGTTCTAGAGGTGGAACATATTTCTTGAGTAACGACTTATGGAGGACGTTATGGATTTTAAAAGTCTGAGGTAGCTCCAGGCGAAAAGCCACGGGGTGTAATGACCGCCGTCACGCACAGGGAGGGAAAAGGGAAAGCCCTGCCCAAGGGAGAGGGTAAGGTGGTGACCCCTGACTCACCTTGCAGCTGGCACCTGACTGCCCTGATGTCCCTGGACCAACTACCAGAGAACGCAAAGCAAATCCAGAAAGCTACCATAAGGAAACAGCCCTATCTTACATAGAGCGCGCAGCCAACCGCTGCGACTTCCTGACCCCGGGTATAACGGAGTCAGGCGTGGTTCTTGACACCCTCGTGACAGTACCCCCCTCTCCACGAGGGGCCTCCGGACACTCAGGACCAGGTCTCTCAGGATGAGAGGCATGAAAAACCCGAACTAGCCTGTCGGCGTTTACCTCAGACGCAGGAACCCACATTCTTTCCTCGGGACCGTAACCTCTAAAATGCACCAGATATTGAAGAGAGCGGCGGACCCGACGAGAATTAACAATTTTGGATATCTGAAATTCTAGATTACCATCCACGACAACAGGAGGGGGTGGCAGCGGTGACGGTTCTAGAGGTGGAACATATTTTTGGAGTAACGAATTATGGAAGACGTTATGGATTTTAAAAGTCTGAGGTAGCTCCAGGCGAAAAGCCACGGGGTGTAATGACCGCCGTCACGCACAGGGAGGGAAAAGGGAAAGCCCTGCCCAAGGGAGAGGGTAAGGTGGTGACCCCTGACTCACCTTGCAGCTGGCACCTGACTGCCCTGATGTCCCTGGACCAACTACCAGAGAACGCAAAGCAAACCCAGAAAGCTACCATAAGGAAACAGCCCTATCTTACATAGAGCGCGCAGCCAACCGCTGCGACTTCCTGACCCCGGGTATAACGGAGTCAGGCGTGGTTCTTGACACCCTCGTGACAGTACCCCCCTCTCCACGAGGGGCCTCCGGACACTCAGGACCAGGTCTCTCAGGATGAGAGGCATGAAAAACCCGAACTAGCCTGTCGGCGTTTACCTCAGACGCAGGAACCCACATTCTTTCCTCGGGACCGTAACCTCTAAAATGCACCAGATATTGAAGAGAGCGGCGGACCCGACGAGAATTAACAATTTTGGATATCTGAAATTCTAGATTACCATCCACGACAACAGGAGGGGGTGGCAGCGGTGACGGTTCTAGAGGTGGAACATATTTTTGGAGTAACGACTTATGAAAGACATTATGGATTTTAAAAGTCTGAGGTAACTCCAGGCAAAAAGCCACGGGGTTGATGATGGCTACAATTTTGTAAGGACAAATAAACCTAGGACCCAGTTTCCAAGAGGGAACCTTCAATTTAATATTCCTAGTAGACAACCACACATAGTCATTCACTCCTAGGTCCGGACCTGGCGACCGTCTCTTATCAGCCATGCATTTGTATTTACCTCCCATATTTTTCAAGTTAGCTTGCACCTTCTGCCATACCGATGAAAGAGATGACGAAAACCGTTCCTCTTCGGGAACCCCAGAAGACCCCCCCTCTTTGAAAGTACAGAATTGGGGATGAAAACCATATGCACCAAGAAATGGTGACTTGCCAGTGGATTCCTGACGACGATTATTTATGGCAAACTCAGCTAACGGTAAATATGATGATGACCACAACTCTTGGTTTTCAGACACAAAAGATCTCAGATATGTCTCCAGGTTTTGGTTGGTACGCTCAGTCTGTCCATTCGACTGAGGATGGAAAGCTGAGGAAAAGGACAAGTGTACCCCCAAACGGGAACAAAAAGCTTTCCAAAATTTAGAAATAAACTGGGTACCCCGATCCGAAACAACATCGGAGGGGACCCCGTGAAGCTTCACGATTTCACTGACGAATACCTGAGCAAGAGTCTTAGCATTAGGTAGTGCGGGTAACGCAATGAAGTGTACCATTTTGCTAAACCTGTCCACTACTACCAAAATAACTGTTTTACCCGCAGACAAAGGTAAGTCAGTGATAAAATCCTTTGACAGATGTGTCCATGGTCTATTGGGAATGAAAGGTGGTAATAGAGACCCTGCAGGACGTGTATGTAAAACTTTTGCGCGCGCACAAGTAGAACAAGAAGACACAAAATCCAATACATCCTGACGCAACCTTGGCCACCAAAAACGATGAGACAATAGCTTCAAGGTTGCTTTACTACCCGGGTGCCCAGCAAGTGCCGAATTATGATGTTCCTTTAATAATTCGAAACGTAGGTTCAACGGTACAAACAATTTCTCTGAGGGGCAAGAGACCGGGGCGTCCCCCTGGGCCTCTAACACCTCCCCCTCCTTAATACGAATCAGATTGTAGGCCCCCCTAAGATCAAGTTTGGAGAACCACCTAGCACCCGCAATCTGGTTAAACAGGTCAGGAATGAGAGGAAGAGGGTATGGGTCTCGGATGGTTATCCGATTTAATTCGCGAAAATCTAGGCAAGGACGCAGGCCCCATCTTTCTTTTTAACGAAGAAAAACCCTGCAGCCACGGGTGAAGAAGAGGGTCTGATGTGTCCCTTAGCCAAGCTCTCGGAGATATAATCTTTCATGGCTTGTCTCTCTGGACCTGAAAGATTATATAACCTGGTCTTGGGTAATTTTGCGACGGGAATAAGGTTAACTGGGCAATCATAAGGACGATGAGGTGGTAACTTCTGACAACCCTTTTCAGAAAAAACGTCCTCAAAGTCCGAAATAAATGTAGGTAGGGTAGTTATGGAGGCGACTAGGCAATTGCTATTTAAGCAATTTTCTCTGCACTGCTCAGTCCACTCCAATATCTCCCTGGCCTGCCAATCCACCACTGGATTGTGCGCTACCAACCAAGGAAGACCCAGCACTACCGGAGTGGGAAGCCCCTCCAGAACATAACATGAAAGCATCTCGTTATGGTGGTCCCCTACCCGAAGGTGTAAATTATGAACAATGTGGGTGAGGTTTCTCTGAGACAGAGGAGCAGAATCAATAGCGAATATGGGAATAGGTCTCTGTAGCGTACAGAGAGACAAACCCATAGTGCGGGCAAAATGGGCATCTATCAAATTTACCCCTGCTCCACTGTCTAGAAAGAAAGAAATAGTCTCTGTCTTATCACCAAAAACAATAACCGCTGGCAACACAAATTGCGATGTACGTATGGAGAAAACGTATACCCCCCGGCTGACATCCTCCACACAGCCTGGGGTTAGTAGTTTTCCGACGGTCTTTTGTTTCTGAGGAAAGAAGGACAGACATTAATGTAATGACCGGCGTCACGCACAGGGAGGGAAAAGGGAAAGCCCTGCCCACGGGAGAGGGTAAGGTGGTGACCCCTGACTCACCTTGCAGCTGGCACCTGACTGCCCTGACGTCCCTAGACGGGTTCCTCACCCGTGCGGCAATCACGTGCCTAAACCCTGGCTTTCCGTAAAATGAGCCCTAGATAGTGAACGGGCCGGTGGGATCGCTAGTCTGCTCCACTAACACTAAGAGGGAAACACCAGGGAGAGGACAGACAATACAGACAAACACATACACCCAGGTGGGCGACCACAGCAGATCACCAAGGTCCAACAGGGATCCGGAGGGTAACGTTCTGGACCAACTACCAGAGAATGCAGCAGCACAGCTCCAGAGGGTCAGGATAGATGTCCAGGCAGGAAGCTCTATATCTGGCAACCAGAGAAGTGTGAGAGGGGAATATAAGGAGGTTTGGGAGTGCTGAACAAGGAACAGCTGAGGAGAAGGAGCTACGGATCCCTGAGTGAGCCAAAAGGGTTTGCAAAGCAAACCCAGAAAGCTACCATAAGGAAACAGCCCTACTGTATCTTACATAGAGCGCGCAGCCAACCTCTGCGACTTCCTGACCCCGGGTATAACGGAGTCAGGCGTGGTTCTTGACACCCTCGTGACATGGGGTTAATGATGGCTACTATTTTGTAAGGGCCAATGAACCTAGAACCCAGTTTCCAAGAGGGATCCTTTAATTTAATATTCCTAGTAGACAACCACACATAGTCATTCACTCCTAGGTCCGGACCTGGCGACTGTCTCTTATCAGCCATGCATTTATATTTACCTCCCATATTTTTCAAGTTAGCTTGCACCTTCTGCCATACCGATGAAAGAGATGATGAAAACCGTTCCTCTTCGGGAACCCCCGAAGACCCCCCCTCTTTGAAAGTACAGAATTAGGGATGAAAACCATATGCACCAAGAAATGGTGACTTACCTCGACGGCGATTATTTATGGCAAACTCGGCTAACGGTAAATATGATGACCATACCTCTTGGTTTTCAGACACAAAACATCTTAGATATGTCTCAAGGTTTTGGTTGGTACGCTCAGTATGTCCATTCGACTGAGGATGGAAAGCTGAGGAAAAGGACAAGTGTACCCCCAAACGGGAACAAAAAGCTTTCCAAAACTTAGAAATAAACTGGGTTCCCCGATCCGAAACAACATCGAAAGGGACCCCGTGAAGCTTCACGATTTCACCGATGAATACCTGAGCAAGAGTCTTAGCATTAGGTAGTGCGGGTAACGCAATGAAGTGTACCATTTTGCTAAACCTGTCCACTACTACCAAGATAACTGTTTAACCCGCAGACAAAGGTAAGTCAGTGATAAAATCCACTGACAGATGTGTCCATGGCCTATTGGGAATGACAAGTGGCAATAAAGACCCTGCAGGACGTGTATGAGAGACTTTCGCGCGCGCACAAGTAGAACAAGAAGACACAAAATCCATTACATCCTGACGCAACCTTGGCCACCAAAAAGGACTAGACAATAGCTCCAAGGTTGCTTTACTACCCGGGTGTCCAGCAAGTGCCAAATTATGATGTTCCTTTAATAATTCGAGACGCAGGTTCAACGGTACAAACAATTTCTCTGAGGGGCAAGAGACCGGGGCGTCCCCCTGGGCCTCTGACACCTTCCCCTCCAGAACAGAGTGTACCGCAGAGACAACCACTACTCTTTGTAGAATGGGTACCGGATCACTCACATTACCCCCTCCAGGGAAACAACGAGATAATGCATCTGTCTTGGTATTTTTTGCCCCAGGACGATAGGTAATAACAAAGTTAAACCTGGTAAAAAATAGCGACCACCTAGCTTGTCTAGGGGTGAGACGCTTAGCTGATTCGAGGTACAGAAGGTTTTTGTGGTCCGTAATCACAGTGACGGGGTGGATTGCCCCCTCTAAAAAGTGACGCCATTCTTCAAACGCTAGTTCAATAGCTAATAGTTCCCTATTGCCAATATTATAGTTCTTTTCTGCTGCAGATAGTTTTTTAGAAAAGAAAGCACAAGGACGCCATTTGCCAGGAGACGGACCCTGAGACAGCACAGCCCCCACTCCCACCTCTGACACATCGACTTCAACAATAAAAGGCTGGGAGACATCAGGTTGGATTAGTACAGGTGCCGAGGTAAACCTCTCTTTTAGAGAGGAAAAAGCAATTTTAGCGGCGTCAGACCATTTAGAAAAATCAGTCCCCTTCCTAGTCATGTCAGTAAGAGGTTTTACAATCACCGAATAATTTTTTATGAATTTTCTATAGAAATTTGCGAAGCCCAAGAACCGTTGCAGTGCTTTGAGGTTCTCAGGAAGATCCCAATCTAAAATTGCCTGGACCTTCCTAGGATCCATACAGAAACCTGAAGCAGATAATAAATAACCTAGGAACTGTATTTCCTGAACGGCGAAGACACACTTTTCAATTTTAGCATATAATTTATTCGTCCGTAGGACCTGCAGTACCAGTCTGACATGCACCTCATGTGTTTTCAGATCAGACGAATAAATTAAAATATCATCTAGGTATATCACCACAAACCTGCCATTAAGATGACTAAAAATGTAATTAACGAAATGTTGGAAGACAGCAGGAGCATTGGTCAGACCGAAAGGCATGACTAGATTTTCATAATGCCCCTCAGGGGTCTTAAAAGCTGTCTTCCACTCATCCCCTTCCTTAATACGAATCAGATTGTAGGCCCCCTAAGATCAAGTTTGGAGAACCACCTAGCACCCGCAATCTGATTAAACAGGTCAGGAATGAGAGGAAGAGGGTATGGGTCTTGGATGGTTATCCGGTTTAATTCGCGAAAATCTAGGCAAGGACGCAGGCCCCCATCTTTCTTTTTAACGAAGAAAAACCCTGCAGCCACGGGTGAAGAAGAGGGTCTGATGTGTCCCTTAGCCAAGCTCTCTGAGATATAATCTTTCATGGCTTGTCTCTCCGGACCTGAAAGATTATATAACCTGGTCTTGGGTAATTTTGCACCGGGAATCAGGTTAACCGGGCAATCATAAGGACGGTGAGGTGGTAACTTCTGGCAACCCTTTTCAGAGAAAACGTCCTCAAAGTCCGAAACAAATGTAGGTAGGGTAGCAATGGAGGCGACTAAGCAATTGCTATTTAAGCAATTTTCTCTGCAATGCTCACTCCACTCCAATATCTCCCTGGCCTGCCAATCCACCACTGGATTGTGCGCTACCAACCAGGGGAGACCCAACACCACAGGAGTGGGAAGCCCCTCCAGAACATAACATGAAAGCAACTCGTTATGGTGGTCCCCTACCCGAAGGTGTAAGTTATGGACAATGTGAGACAGAGGAGCAGAATCAATAGGGAATAGGTCTCTGTAGCGTACAGAGAGACAAACCCATAGTGTGGGCAAAATGGGCATCTATCAAATTTACTCCTGCTCCACTGTCTAGAAAAAAAGAAATAGTCTCCGTCTTATCACCAAAAACAACAACCGCTGGCAACACAAATTGCGATGTTCGTATGGAGGAAACGTATACCCCCCGGCTGACATCCTCCACACAGCCTGGGGTTAGTAGTTTTCCGACGGTCTTTTGTTTTTGAGAAAGGAAGGACAGACATTAATAAAATGACCCCTCTCCCTACAGAAAAAACAAACCCCACGCCTACGGCGAGCCTCAGGAGGATGGACCTGACGAGTAGTTCCTCCTATCTGCATAGGCTTGTCTAAGTCCGTACAGACTAACTGCTGCTTGGGAGGGGTTACCAATTGCTCCGGATTTTTCAATCTGTCCCTAAGACGTCTATCTATTCTGATAGAAAGGGACATAACCGCATCAAGGGAAAAGGGAGTCTCATACAGCGCAAGCGCATCCTTAATCCTTTCGGATAACCCAGAGCAGAACTGACTCCTGAGAGCCGGGTCGTTCCACTGGGTATCCGTAGCCCACCTACGGAACTCTGAGCAATACTCCTCTACTGGTCGCTCTCCCTGTAGGAGTCTCCGTAATTTTGATTCAGCCAGTGCGACTCGGTCAGGGTCGTCATATATGAGACCCAAGGCCCCAAAAAATTCATCCACTGACCGGAGAGCCTGGGAATCAGCGGGTAAAGAGAAAGCCCAGGATTGCGGGTCCCCCTGCAGCAGGGAAATAACAACCCCCACCCGCTGTTCTTCATTACCAGAGGAGTAAGGGCGCAACTTAAAATATAATTTACAGGCCTCACGGAACGTCACAAATTTGTCCCATCCCCCAGAAAATCTGTCAGGAAGAGCAACCTTGGGTTCCGCAACAACCTGGTTACCTGTAGCAACCGCTGGGCTTGCGGTCTGTTGTAATTGCTGCTGTTGCTGGAGGACCGACGCCTTCAATCCTGCCACCTCCAAAGACAGGCCTTGAAGTTGCTTTGACAAAGCAGCAATTGGATCCATACTGGATTCTAAGTAGGTAGAAAGAAAAATTATTATTATTTTTTTTTTTTACCTACACAAAATAAGGGCCAGATATAATGTAATGACCGGCGTCACGCAAAGGGAGGGAAATGGGAAGGCCCTGTCCAAGGGAGAGGGAAAGGTGGTGACCCCTGACTCACCTTGCGGCTGGCACCTGACTGCCCTGACGTCCCTAGACGGGTTCCTCACTTGTACGCTGATCACGTGCCTAAACCCTGGCTTTCCCTAAGATGAGCCCTATGTAGTGAACGGGGCGGTGGGATCACTAGTCCGCACCACTGACACTAAGAGGAAAACACCAAGGAGAGCACAGACAATACAGACAAACATATAATCCCAGGTGGGCGACAACAGCAGACCACGAAGGCCCAACAGGGATCCGGAGGGTAACGTTCTGGAACAACAACCAGGGAACACAGTTATACAGCTCCAGTGGGTCAGTATAGAAGTCCAGGCAGGAAGCTCTATATCTGGCAACCAGAGAAGTGGGAGAGGGGGAATATAAGGAGGTTGGGAGTGCTGGACAAGAAACAGCTGAGGAGAAGGAGCTACGGATGCCTGAGTGAGCCAAAAAGGGTTGCAAGGCAAACCCAGAAAGCTACCATAAAGAAACAGCACAATCTTTCTACATAGAGCGTGCAGCCACCCGCTGCGACTGCCTGACCCCGGGTATAACGGAGTCAGGCGTGGCTCTTGACACCCTCGTGACAGCACATTTTTGTAGTTTTTTTACTTTTTTTTCTGTGAAAAAAGACCTGCAGTTAGTGGTAGGTAGTTAGTTTTATATATATATATATATATATATATATATATATATTTGCACTCGGATCGGCTATCAGAATGGTGAACCTAACCTATCTAACCCTAACTACAACAAGCAGTAGAGTTATACCATAACTGCTGTGGTAGGGCAGCCTAAAGGGGGCCACCCTAATGTGAAGTGACTGTAAGATGGGGTGGGTGGGTAAAATAAGCTGAATCAGCATCAGCCTGGGCCCACAGGTGCCTATAAATAGCCTAGTAATCAGCCAGCCTGGGCCCACAGGTACATATAAATAGCCTTGTAAGCAGCCTCCCCTCCCACAAATGCAGCAATATATTGATTAATACATATATTATATATAAAACTATATATACAGTCAGGTCCATAAATATTGGGACATGGACACAACATTTTTGGCTCTATACACCACCCCAATGGATTTGAAATGAAACGAACAAGATGTGCTTTACCTGCAGACTGTCAGCTTTAATTTGAGGGTATTTACATCCAAATCAGGTGAACAGTGTAGGAATTACAACACTTTGCATATGTGCCTCCCACATGTTAAGGGACCAAAAGTAATGGGACAATTGGCTTCTCAGCTGTTCCATGGCCAGGTGTGTGTTATTCCCTCATTATCCCAATTACAATGAGCAGATAAAAGGTCCAGAGTGCATTTCAAGTCTGCTTTTTTCATTTGTAATCTGTTGCTGTCAACTCTCAAGATGAGATCCAAAGAGCTGTCACTCTCAGTGAAGCAAGCCATCATTAGGCTGAAAAAAACAAAACTAACCGATCAAAGAGATAGCAAAAACATTAGGCATCTCCAAAACAACAGTTTGGAACATTCTTAAAAAGCAGGAACGCACCGGTGAGCTCAGCAACACCAAAAGACCTGGAAAACCACGGAAAACAACTGTGGTGGATGACCGAAGAATTCTTTCCATGGTGAAGAAAACGCCTTCACAACAGTTGGCCAGATCAAGAACACTCTCCAGGAGGTAGGTGTATGTGTGTCAAAGTCAACAATCAAGAGAAGACTTTACCAGAGTGAATACAGAGGGTTCACCACAAGATGTAAACCATTGGTGAGCCTCAAAAACAGGAAGGCCAGATTAGAGTTTGCCAAACGACATCTACAAAAGCCTTCACAGTTCTGGAACAACATCCTAAGGACAGATGAGACCAAGAACAACTTGTACCAGAGTGATGGGAAGAGAAGAGTATAGAGAAGTAAAGGAACTGCTAATGATCCTAAGCCTACCACCTCATCAGTGAAGCATGGTGGTGGTAGTG
Source organism: Bufo bufo (assembly GCF_905171765.1). Lineage (NCBI taxonomy): Eukaryota > Metazoa > Chordata > Amphibia > Anura > Bufonidae > Bufo > Bufo bufo. Next base: position 58,871,274 of record NC_053396.1, read on the forward strand.
TCATGGCGTGGGCATGTATAGCTGCCAATGGAACTGCTTCTCTTGTATTTATTGATGATGTGACTGCTGACAAAAGCAGCAGGATGAATTCGGAAGTGTTTCGGGCAATATTATCTGCTCATATTCAGCCAAATGCTTCAGAACTTATTGGACGGCGCTTCACAGTACAGATGGACAATGACCCAAAGCATACTGCAAAAGCAACAAAAGAGTATTTTAAGGGAAAGAAGTGGAATGTTCTGCAATGGCCAAGTCAATCACCTGACTTGAATCCGATTGAGCATGCATTTCACTTGCTGAAGACAAAACTGAAGGGGAAATGCCCCAAGAACAAGCAGGAACTGAAAACAGTTGCAGTAGAGGCCTGGCAGAGCATCACCAGGGATGAAACCCAGCATCTGGTGATGTTTATGCGTTCCAGACTTCAGGCTGTAATTGACTGCAAAGGATTTGCACCCAAGTATTAAAAAGTGAAAGTTTGATTTATGATTATTATTCTGTCCCATTACTTCTGGCCCCTTAACAAGTGGGAGGCACATATGCAAACTGTTGTAATTCCTACACCGTTCACCTGATTTGGATGTAAATACCCTCAAATTAAAGCTGACAGTCTGCAGTTAAAGCACATCTTGTTCGTTTAATTTCAAATCCATTGTAGTGGTGTATAGAGCCAAAAATGTTAGAATTGTATCGATGTCCCAATATATATAGACCCGACTGTATATATATACACCTGAAGATGGGGAGAGGATATTGCAGGAATCGGTGAGAGACATTTCCTTTTTGTCCACATTTTCTGCCACTGACCTTGAGAAGAAATTTGAAAATAAGCGTTTTATTAGCTTGGAACTGCACCTTATAACGCTAAGTGAATACCACCTTGCACACAGGATCCCTAGAGGGATGCTCTCCCATTTAAGGCCTGATTTATTTTCAAATAATGCTGATTTTTGCTCTAGATTTGCTCAGATTTCGAACAAATATGCGTTTGATATTATTTTACTCAATGTTGAATTTTTGCAAAAAGAAAAAGGAATAGTACAAGGAACTCTTGATGAATTGTTAGATAAATTGAGAAATGTGCTGTCCACAGAGGATTTTGACTCCTACATGTCAAACAGCGCACCATACTTTGATAAATTCAAGGCAGATCTACAAAGTAAAAAACGTGGTAAATGGATGCGAGATGTGAACGATTATGCAACAGGTTTTATCTACAATTGGCAAGGTGATCAAAGAAGAAGTGTAGTGTACGGGGACTGTAATGCCCGTCACTACAAAAGGGTCACTTGGTGTGCTGTCGTCCCTCCTTAATTATGGGGAAGTTGGTATATGTCATTTTTATAAATTGTCATGTAATGTAATGCTATGTATTTCCCTGTTACTATGACACTTGCATGTACAGGCCTGCTAGGGGTGTCATTCCAGCTTCTAGTCACTAGAGAGAGCTAGAGAGCCCTAGTTTATATAAGGCCCAGTCAGGGAAGAAAGGGTGAGTCTAGTCTAAAGTCAGTCTACAGGAGTTGGAGTTTAGACTATGTCTGAGTCAAGTCCAGGCCTGAAGCCTGCGGACCAGGAGAGGGTATTGCAGTCCCTGTAACCGGGTTCCAGATCCAAGGAGAAGGTTCCCCTCCTGAATTTATATATGCAGAAGCAGGAAGACCACTGTTAAACAGCCTGGAAGTCAGAAGTTTCTAGAGTGTGCTGAAGTTTCTAGAGGCTGAGGAAGCTGAGGGAGAGACAGAGGCATGTCAAGGAAAGCAAGAGGTACTCAAGATAACAGAGGAGGTACTTTATAAAGAGAGAACCAAGGATATACGCCAGAGTTAAGGTATTGGGCCTTGGAGAAGATTTTCTATGTCCCAGGATCAGTCAGGAATAGAGTGCAAGCTCCTGTACTGCAAGTCCTGTGTTTCACACTCTGAAGTCACCTTGCTTAATCTGTATTGCCTGCATCGATCGTATTGAAAAATCAACTGTATGCAAAGGAACTGTGCTTCCGTTAATGTCTCTATATGGAAACTACTAAAGTTGGAGTTTTGTTTGAACATCACGTGGTTCCTCAGTTATTTCTGCTATCAGCAAACGGCGTGCCACCGTTTAATTGGCACTGGCGTCACGAACATTTTCCTACCATCACCTGCCTATGCAGAGAGTCAGCCGTCTCAGGTTAGTGTCTATTGCACTACTACACCCAGGAACACATTTCTACACACAACTTGAGTACGCTGCACCTCTCTTTTGGCGTCACGAACAGGATACGCATGCTTTATAGTGCAAGAAGCATGAACTTTGTGCCTTATACAGTTGCCCTGTGACCAAAGTGACAAATTGCCTGTTTTATTAAAGTGGACTTTGTGGACTGAAAAACATACCCAAAGAGTGCCTAAAACCTCCAAAAAGCGCTGTGCAGTGTTGCGCTATCAAGAGGAAGGAAATCGCCACATCGGAGTGTGGTTTTGTGGACTTTTTACAATCCTGCTTGCTGTCAGTGAATAGACAGCGTTTCTTGCTAAAGATGGCCGCTGAGCTTGCTGAATTTACTGCTGCGTCATCTTCGTCCCGAAAAGGCGGGAAAAATTGGCGCCTTTCTGAGGAAATAGCGGGAAGGAGTTTAAGGTCAGGCGCCACTGCTTATCTGGACATTTGCATGTCTGCCAGCATGGACACCGCCTTCCATATACTGGAATACCTGGGGGGCGGCCTCCCAGTGCAAGGGGAGGAGCTGGCTTATTTAATTGACGTGACCCTATCGCTCTCCAGAGAAGGATCGAGCATGTTGGAAAGTGAACAGAGCGTTGCTGCAACGTCCGCACCTGAGATTTCAAAGATGAGTGATATTGGTGTAGAGCCAGAGGAGGCTCCACCGGCCTACTCTCCGGGACCGGAGAAACCCGCCTGCCGCCCACGGGAGAAAGAACCAGAGCCCTGCTATGGCTCTTGGAGAGACTTCTTTCAACCCTCTTTCAAGTGGTCGTCACTTATGGCAGAGATCCGGGAGGCCGCGATAAAGCGGAATACAAAGACCAAGATCTATTATGAAGAGTTGACCAAGACAATCCATGAAAGACACACCAACACCCAACCCCGCCTGGAAAGGAGAAAGGGAGTGGTGGTGTCCTTTGACAAAACCCGTGGCTACGGGTTCATACAGGATTACCTGACTGGCAGAGACTTATATGTTAATAGAAGGTCTGTCAAGAGAGACTACCTCCCTTCCTATCAGCACAGCCTCCGCGAGGGAGAGGAAGTGGAGTTCACCCCTGCCGAGAGCCTGAGAGGCCCTTATGCAACTGCCGTGACCCGTCCCAAGCGAGAACCTGAGGACTGGGAGGCAGAAGAAGAAGACTACTCTGGCTGCGAGCGGGAACCGGAATGCTCTCCAGAGCCGGCCCATCACGCCTTCCAGGAGCGGAGCTCCTTCGTTGGGCCTAACGTCTTCTGGCAGCCAACCGTGTTGGAAAAATGGGTGAGCCCTTCCCCTTCCCCCGAACTGCCTCGTCGGGAGTAGACCATGCAAGAGATGGAAAATCTAAAGGGACTTCGAAATACCTTTGAGAACATCCGGAGGGGTCGGAGACCCGATGCATCACCAGAACCTGCAGAGGCCGAGTCCGCGCCATCGGTGACTGTACATGCGCCGGCGGTGCCAGCAGACGACCGCGACTCTGACACAGAGAGCATCGGTGAGCAGATTGTCCGGCTGGAGGAGAAGTTGCGGGAGCTGCGCAAGATCGCGACCGCCAGGATCCAGACGCCGCCGAAGAAGGACGAGGTAAGGGTGCCTGTCACCACCCGTAGACTACCTTCTGCTGCCACCGCTCCGCCAGTGCCCCAAAGAAGACCCCCTGTTGCTGTGAATTGCTGCACAGAGCCCACCGGACCGCTTGCGGCGGCGGTATCCACTCCACTTCATCCCACAATTATCATGCCGGGACCGGTACGGTCCACCCAAAGGTTTACCCCTAGGCCCATGGGGCCAATACCTATTAGGGGTCCCTTCACGTTGCAGCTTCCCCCTAACACTGTTATGTGGGCACATCCTCCTGTAGAGGACTACTACAGGCCGTACTTGCCAGCAGAGCCGGGTAATGATGACATACCCCTGTGAATCAGCCTGCTAGGCCTTTGATTTATTTCACCAACGGAAAATGCTGTTAACCCTTCCAGGACATGAGTCCTATGTTCCCTGGTCGTTTGTTGCTGCTGCCAGTTTATCCACGGCTCAGTGGTGGGTGTTGACCACTGAAGTATTAAAGTCAACAAAGCCAAGTTTGTTTCCAGGACCTCCTGCCTGCTTTTGCTATCCCACGCCAAGTTGTGCCTGTTCCTGAGTTGCACCTTTTACCCTTAACCCCCTTTTCAGGTTGATCAGGGGTATTACAGCACTTGTCTTTGCTGTCATTTTATTGTGCAACTTGATACTAAGGAACCGTGCCCGGAGACAGACTCAAAAGAACCTGAGCCTCTGAGATTTTTGCTCTTTCAAAAGGAAATGTGCCCAGAGATGGACTCCACCGCACGAGAGCCTCTGTGATTTAATAGGAAAATAACCTGGGTACGGACTCATGTTTGTTCTTTGAGCCTCCAAGAACTTTTATACTGTTTTATCTATTTTGCTGTTCTATTATGGACTTATTCATTGTCATGGACTATCCTGGTTATAATGTTACGCTGTGCCAGGTCAGCGCCCCAGTTCCATTCACTATCCTGAGGAGAAGAGAACGACGCCCCTTGTCACCACCCTTCATCTTTGCCAATTGGACCTGATATGAATGTAAATGCAGATGAATTACATGTATGTATGCCTGCATGTCTCTTTTTTCTGTTTCAGGTAGAGATTCCAGTTGGGCGAGCCCTGATGGAGTACGAGGTCGTACTCAGCTTAAAGCAGTGGGGTATGTAGTGTACGGGGACTGTAATGCCCGTCACTACAAAAGTGTCACTTGGTGTGCTGTCGTCCCTCCTTAATTATGGGGAAGTTGGTATATGTCATCTTTATAAATTGTCATGTAATGTAATGCTATGTATTTCCCTGTTACTGTGAAACTTGCATGTACAGGCCTGCTAGGGGTGTCATTCCAGCTCTTAGTCACTAGAGGGAGCTAGGGAGCCCTAGTTTATATAAGGCCCAGACAGGGAAAGGAAGGGCAGTTGAGTCTAAAGTTGAGTCTAGAGTTGTGGTTGGAGACTAGACCATGTCAGAGACAAGTCCAGGCCTGAAGTCTGCGGTCCAGGAGAGGGTTTTGCAGTCCCTGTAACCGGGTTCCAGATTCTAGGAGAAGGTTCCCCTCCTGAATTCCCATATGCCGAAACAGGAATACCTCAGTTAAAGAGCCTGAGGAAGCTGAGAGGGAGACAGAGGCAAAGCACAGAAAAGCAAGAGGTACTCAAGATAACAGAGGAGGTACTTTATAAAGAGAGAACCAAGGATATACGCCAGAGTTAAGGTATTGGGCCTTGGAGAAGATTTTCTATGTCCCAGGATCAGTCAGGAATAGAGTGCAAGCTCCTGTACTGCAAGTCCTGTGTTTCACACTCTGAAGTCATCTTGCTTAATCTGTATTGCCTGCATCGACCGTATTGAAAAATCAACTGTATGCAAAGGAACTGTGCTTCCGTTAATGTCTCTATATGGAAACTACTAAAGTTGGAGTTTTGTTTTAACATCACGTGGTTCCTCAGTTATTCCTGCTATCAGCAAACGGCGTGCCACCGTTTAATTGGCACTGGCGTCACGAACATTTTCCTACCATCACCTGCCTATGCAGAGAGTCAGCCGTCTCAGGTTAGTGTTTATTGCACTACTACACCCAGGAACACATTTCTACACACAACTTGAGTACGCTGCAGAAGTCGCAGGACGCCAGGGGAGAAATATGGCTCCACCTTCCCATCTAGTAATAAAAAGTTACAGGGTCACTCTACCCGGGACAATGCTACAGATTCTCAACTGGATACTATGCCCTCTGCATCTTTTTTAGGGGGAACCCCCGAGTCGGCAGGACTCGCAGAGGGGGGAGGAGACAACACAAACAGAGGAAGAGGGGAAAATGTGCAGCCCCAACGGGGCAGGACTCTAAGACGCAAGATATAGTGCAAGACACAGTGGTAAATATTTCCTCAGTGAATTTGAGTACTGTACAATTATCTGTGTTAAATAAAGGCCTATTATTCTGTCCCGTAAGCACCACAAAATGGTTTGATTTAGAAATGGATCTGCAGAGATTCCTACGCAATATAAAGTTGAAGGTGTGGTTTACGAATCAGGGTGATAGACCTTTGTCTGATAACATTGGCACCAGTGAGTTGAACCTGAAAAATATGGGGTTATTCCTCAAGAGTGATTTCACTCCAGTCATAGACCATCTTGCTATTGAGGCTTTTGGTCTCGCAGTTAAACGCGACATCGAAAACCTCAAACAGGACACATCCCAGCATCCATTGAAATTTGCTAACATGACCTCAGCAGAGATGACAGCACTTAGAGATCTGGCTTCGGACCGCAGCCTCACCATCAAGTCTGCGGACAAAGGTGGTGGGGTTGTGGTCATGGACACCAGATCCTATGCTGCTGAAATCAGAGAGCAACTGGCAGACACCAAGGTGTATGAAAGGATCTATAATGATCCGAAGTTTGTGTTGCTGAGAGAGCTCAAGGATATTCTGATTGGAGCAAAAGAAAAAGGTGTAAATGATGATAATATTTTTTCATTTCTGTACTGTGATAAGCCGACAACGCCCATTTTATATACTTTACCTAAAATACACAAATCTCTGACTCCACCCCCGGGACGCCCTATTGTCTCAGGGATGGACTCATTGTTTTGTAAAGCGGACATTTTTCTTGACAAAGTCTTGCGTCCTTACGCTGTAGCAGCAAGATCTTACATTAGAGATACTAATGACTTTTTAACTAAAATCGCAGATCTGACCATACCTAAAGGGGCGCTGCTGGCTTCATTCGATGTGATAAGCCTATATACTTCTATAGAACATGAGTTAGGCATACGAGTCATTGAACAGATCCTACATAAGACACAGTACAGCATTGATTGTCAACAGTTTCTGAGTTCCTTGCTAAGGTTCATCCTGACTCGGAATTACTTCTTGTTTCAGGATGACTTTTTCCTACAATTACGTGGGACCGCGATGGGGTCCAACGTGGTGCCGACTTACGCAAATCTTTACATGTCCCATCTTGAGGAGTCTGTCGTCTATGTGTGCCACCACTTCAGCCATGTGCTGGGGTGGTGGCGATACATCGACAACATTTTCCTGATTTGGTTCGGCGCCACGGAGGACCTCATCGCCTTCCACGTCTTTCTTAATACCATTGACCCTAGTGTCAAGTTTACACTGACATATTCCGATGAAACCATACAATTTTTGGATACTCAGGTTAGCATTCAAAATGATAAGCTAATAACGGATTTATATGTAAAACCTACAGATAAAAATACGCTATTGCGCTTTGAGAGTCACCATCCAAAACCTATGATAAGGTCACTTCCTTTCAGTCAGCTTCTTCGAGTAAAGAAAATTGTACAAGATCCAGTAAAAGTGGAGGATAGATTAAAAGAAATGGGACATAAATTCCAGACACGTGGATACCCTAAAAAACTTATTCAAGAACACATTAACAGGGTTAAACCCCTCACTAAAGGGATCATTAAGGAGGGACTAGGTGACCCTAAACCGTCCTAGTCTCGGATTCCATTTGTTTCTGAGTTCAGTACTAATAGTGTGAATATTGCGGCCATAATTAAAAAGCACTGGCGAATTCTAGCCAGCAATTTTGAGAAGGTTAAGGAATTTAAATCTCCACCTCTTTGCTCATATCGACGTAGTCGCAATCTCGGCGATAGATTGGTTAAATCCGATATTGGCACATCTAAGGAGACATGTGAGACTTACTTTGGGTCCACTAGGAAGGGTTGTTACCCGTGCTATAATTGCATTAATTGTAAGTTGATGTTGAGAGGTGATACATTCATCCATCCAGTATCAGGGCAGCGGGTTAAAATCAGACAGTACCTAACATGCGATTCGTCTTATGTTGTCTACTTGCTGATTTGCCCCTGCAATCTTTTATATATTGGGGAGACCACTTGGGACGTAAAAACTCACCTCAATCAACGTCGGTATTCCATTCGAAAACAAAAAATGGATCTTCTCGTGTCAAAACATTTCGCCGAGGCCAAACATACACAAAATGATTTGAGATTTAGAATTCTGGAACAAATAACCCCCTCAAGACGAGGAGGCGACCGTATCAAACTATTAAAGAAACGTGAACTTTACTGGATCTATACTTTAGGCACCCTGAAACCCCAGGGTTTAAATGTGGAGTTTAGGGTTGTTTAATTGCCGATCATGTTTATTTTTTATTCTGTCTGGATTGTGTATATGGAAAATAACATGTGCCATATATTAAAGGGCTTCTGTCAGCCCACTAAAGTGATTTTTTTTTTTGGGGCTAGTTAAATTAGTTATATAGCGATATATGAAAATATAATTGTGTTACTTACATTGATTCAGCAGTTTATTCAAAAAACGAAGTTTTATCATATGCAAATTCGGTCTCTACCAGCAAGTAGGGCGGCTACTTGCTGGTAGCTGCTGCAGAAATCCGCCCCCTCCTCTTGTTGATTGACAGGGCCAGCCGGGATCTCCTCCTCCGGCCAGCCCTGTCGGCATTTCAAAAATCGCTATATATCGCTATATAACTAATTTAACTAGCCCCAAAAAAAAAAATCACTTTAGTGGGGTGACAGAAGCCCTTTAATTGGTTTTCCCCTTTTTTTCCTTGTTCCCTTCTTCCTATATAGGAAAATACTATGACTGTATACTATGAATGGACATACATGGTGAAGACTGGAGGAACTGTGTCGGCGATCTCCATATATATTCTTGTATTACTATGTGATGCTGAGCAGCTCAGTGACAGCCCCTGTCTGTCTTGTGTGGCCCCAGCCCCTTTGTTTTGGGTCTCGGGTCACATCACACAGACGGGTTGGCTGTTTTGTTTTTTTATATACTTCTTTATGTTTACCGATGCAGTGGATCCGTGCGCTCTCTCATACCAGTGTGATTAATTCACAATGTGGATTCTTCACTATATGGTAGTCATGAGCGGCATGGAGCGGATGCGCCGATATATCTGGACGACAGGGTGGAGTTGGTATGACTGCCACACCCCCTTGCCGATACAGATGTCCTGTCGGTGACCGGCATTGAACCGCTGGCCCCCGATAAATGGATCGGCCTTTTTCTGCTGTACACTGCGGTGCATTTTCTGTCACTCAGTGATGTCAAACGCTCTATGTTTCCACAGTGGCCATTTTTGTTATGGTCTACAATGATGCTCAGCTCCTGTACATGTCTCGCGATAACAGATAGTGCGGCGCATGCGCCGTTGCCTTTTCCGGACGCCAGCAGTTTCCACCATTTCGCTTCAGCCAGCATTGATCCATTCAAAGGTTTTTAATTGATTTTATTATGTTTACACACGTGTTCACTTTTGTAATGATTACCAATCATGTAAAATTTGGCTATATTTTACACTAAATGAATTATTTCATGTATTTTTATGACTGCACTTATGTCCAATCATATCCACATCAGATATATAGATGAATTGCACTATTTATATGACTGCACTTTTAGTATATTTACTTAATTTTTTTCTATGATATCATGCATCAATTTATAATTATGTTAATCACTGCCACTACTTATGTATGTTATCGTGCACATGTTACTCAGCTGGACAAAGGCTCCATAGAGAGAGCTGAAACGTTGCTGCTGGTTGGGTGAATAAACCGTCCACTTTTTTCACTACCTGGAGTGCTGCCTTCTTTTTTTCTTTGTATCTACAATCTGGACCTTGGTCAAAGGTCCGATAGGAGGATTTTTTTGCACCCGCATACTATTTGAGTGCTGCTTCTTTTCTTTCATTCCTCTATATATATATATATATTTATCAATTTCAGTTAGTGTCAGTTTAGCATTTTGCACAAACGCATCTACCTGCGTGCATTTTGAAACCACCAAGCACTGTAGTGATCTGTGTGCATGTGTGCGTGCAGCAGAACACCGATAAGTAGTGTGCTCATTTATTTGCTATTTGGAATGTAGCTGGAGCACCTTGTAAACCGAAGGGCATTCTCACATATTGGAAACAACCTCAGGCGTGGAAAAAGCAGTTTTTTCTTTAGCGTCCCTTGATAGAGGGATTTGCCAATACCGTTTCGTGAGGTCCGAGCAGGACCTAACCTCTCAATGAGTTTGTCCACTCTTGGCATAGGGTAGGCATCGAACTCCAAAAACGTATTGAGTTTTCTGTAATCATTACAGAACCGCCATTCTCCAGATGGTTTTGGTACCAATACTATCAGACTGGACCAACCACTCCTCATTTACTCCAACTCTAGCATCCTTTTGATCTCTTTTGACATAACTTCCTCAGGAATTCTATAGGGTTTTATGTTTATCCGAACATGTGGTTTTGTTCCAACCTCATGCTCAATAATATTAGTGAGGCCTGGCAAATCTGAGAACAGGTCTCTATTCTGTTGTAGCAGTTCCTTGCGTTGCTGTTTTTGTGATTTGGACAGGGTCTCTGCAATTGTGACATCCTGACTGTGACTTTTTGCCTCTACCACCAAACAGGTTGTTTCAGGGGAGTTTCTATCTTTCCATGTTTTTAACAAGTTCACATGATGCAGCTGGATAGATTTTCTTTTCCCAGGTTGGTGAACCCTGTAGTTAACTTCCCCAACTTTCTCAACAACCTCACAAGGCCCCTGCCACTTAGCTAGGAATTAGCTTTCCACCGTGGGTACTAAAACTAGCACTCAGTCCCCTGGACTGAACTGCCTGACTTTCACTGCCCTGTTATACACTCTAGCTTGGTTATCTTGAGCCCTCGGGAGATGTTCTTTTACTATGGGCATGACCTTAGATATCCTCTCCTGCATTTGTGCATTGTGTTCAACCACACTTTTAAAAGGGGTAGTCTCATTTTCCCAGGTTTCCTTTGCCACATCCAGCAACCCCCGAGGGTGTTGAGCATATAATAGTTTAAAAGGTGAAAACCCAGTAGAGGTTTGAGGAAAATCTCTAATAAAAAAAGTAGGTACGGTAGCAGACAGTCCTAATCACGACCATCCTTCTCTACCACCATTTTTAACATAATCTTAAGCATTTTATTGAATTGTTTGCAGTTGTTTAATTTTCAACATCCGACACAACTCTTTCATGACCTCAGACATAAACGGTGTTCCCTGATCAGTTAATATCTCTTTAGGTATACCCGTTCTGACAAACATCTGGAACAACTCTATCGCTATATTTTTCAACGAGGTATTCCTTAAAGGGACTGCTCCTGGGTATCTGAAAGCATAGTCTGCTTCCACCAGAATATACTGCTGACTAGGGTTGAGCGGATACCGAACTTTAGGATATTTGAACCCCGGACCCGAACATTTCAGTAAAAGTTCGGGTTCAGGTTCAGTGTTCAGCTATTTTATGGCACTTTTTGAAAGGCTGCAGAGCAGCCAATCAACAAGCGTTTAACTTTGTGCCCTTAGAAGCCATCACATCCATGCCTACTAATGGTATAGCTGTGATTGGCCAGTGCAGCATGTGACCCAGCCTCTATATAAGCTGGAGTCACGTAGCGCTGCACGTCACTCTGCTGTTACTAGTGTAGGGAGAGGATGCTGCTGCTATGAGGGAGAGAATAGGAAAGAATCTTTAATCAGAAGTGCTTGTTAACTCAGCGATCTACCTAGATTTAGTTTTGTGGGTGCAGTGCACAATCTTTTTACCCTGCCCTGAGCCCAGTGACACAGAAGAAGAACTTTTTTCCGTCTGTTAGTTAGGTGGGCGGCGGCGGCTATTTTATGCAAGCTCAGTGCACCAGCACAGCATATGTGCTTTTGTGACATTCAAATCCAAGCTTGAAATACTGCAATAATAATCTGGGTAAAAAAACACACAAATTTTTGGCAATATCCTACATCTGGTGCCTTTGCAGCATGTGTCAGTGTGCAATTTAAGCTAGAAATACAGCAATAATTTTCTGGGTTTTAAAAAACACCCTTTTTGGGAAAAATACTCAATTTTACAGCCCTTGCTGCATCTGTCACTGTGAAATTCAAGCGTTATATACTGCTGTCATATTCTGTCAGTAAAAAAACACCCTTTTTGGGCAAAGTACTTATTATTGCAGCCTTTGCTGCATCTGTGATTGTTAAAAACAAACTTGAAATAGTTTAATAATTTTCTGAATTTGAAAAAAACACAAATTTTTGACAATGTCCTACATCTGGTGCCTTTGCAGCATTTTTCAGTGTGCAATTTAAGCTAGAAATACAGCTATAATTTTCTGGGTTATAAAAAACACCCTTTTTGGGCAAAATACTAAATTTTACAGCCCTTGCTGCATCTGTACATGTGAAATTCAAGCGTTATATACTGCTGTCATTCTGTTATAAAAAAACACCCATTTTGGGCAAAATACTTAATTTGTGGGGGATTGGGTCTGCAAATACTTAATTTGCAGCCTTGTCTGCATCTGTCAGTGTGAGATACACGCTTTAGATTCTGCTGTGCTATTCTGGTGTAAAAAAAACCACCCATTTTGGGCAATATACTTAATTTGCGGCCTTGTCTGCATCTGTCAGTGTGAAATGCAAGTGTAATATACTGCTGTCATATTCTGTTATTAAAAAAACACCCTTTTTGGGCAAAGTATTTAATATTGCAGCCTTTGCTGCATCTGTGATTGTTAAAAACAAGCTTGAAATACTTCAATAATTTTCTAGGTTTTAAAAAAAAAACATTTTTTGCAATACTCTCCATCTGGGGCCTATGCCGCATTAGTCAGTGTGCAATTTAAGCTAGAAATACAGCTATAATTTTCTGGGTTTTAAAAAACACCCTTTTTGGGCAAAATACTAAATTTTACAGCCTTTGCTGCATCTCTCATTGTGAGATACACCCTTTAGATACTGTTGTTCTATTCTGCTATCAAAAAAACACCCATTTTGGGCAAAATACTTACCGTATTTTTCGCCCTATAAGACGCACTAAAAAAGTGGGGGTAAAATAGCAGTGTGTCTTATGGGGCCACTGCTGCGACCGTCCGGTAAATATGCTGAGAGGGAGGAGGGCCTGGTGGCCAGCATCTGTTTCTGTAATAGCAGCGGGGCCCGGTGCAGTCGCTGTATTCTACTACACCGGGCCCCGCTCTCTGTAGTATACAGTAATCATATCTAACTTGTGGGTACTGTTAAAGTATTCCAATCATCTTAAATCTAGCGCTGTACTACTTACAATTTCTACAAAGGTCTATCAAGACCTTAAATCCCTGTAAGGGTCCCTAACCAATGTTAAAATTTTATACTTTATTATTTATTTTGAAACACACACTACACAAAGAAAAAACTGTATTAAAATTGTCAGTATCGCAGTTGAATATGGGATATGCTCGGAGTGATGTGTTGGCATTCACAGGGTGTGATTTGTACACGGTAACGTTATTTGAATCCCTTTATAGGGTATACCTCATTCCATAGTAAGGACGCTGGCAATTTAAGGACAGGTTGGTAGCAGTGAGTAACAAGGTACACTTGGTCGTTGGGGGATGGCTCTGACACCTGGGCGGGACCTGTAAAAGGACATAAGAAGGTCCTATGAAGCGCGCGCGCTCATATACCCCGCATCCCCTGACGAAGCCACAGCGTGTGGCGAAACATGTCGGGAGGGGTGGTATAGAGCGAATTTTAATCAGTGAGCAGTCAAAGGGCTATTAATGAAAACATGCTGCAGATGAGCAGCTGAGCATACAAGGAGAGATTGTGAGGCTATAGGAGTGTAGATTTCAGCGGTTACTTACAATTCCTATGAGAAAGTGATAGAGGACGCTGTGCAGTGCTGGCAGAGTCCAGAAAGGAGGGTAGACAGAGGCAAAGGAGACTGGTGGAATATTGTTAGCCTCACGGCAATGCAATAGCTACAATAAAGAAATTAGCAACATTGTTAGCTACTGGCAACCCTGTAGATAGGGACCAGCTATAGAGGCATTTGGCAGCAGAGATACATTCACCAGTGTACCTTGTTACTCACTGCTACCAACCTGTCCATAAATTGCCAGCGTCCTTACTATGGAATGAGGTATACCCTATAAAGGGATTCAAATAACATTACCGTGTACAAATCACACCCTGTGAATGCCAACACATCACTCCGAGCATATCCCATATTCAACTGCGATACTGACAATTTTAATACAGTTTTTTCTTTGTGTAGTGTGTGTTTCAAAATAAATAATAAAGTATAAAATTTTAACATTGGTTAGGGACCCTTACAGGGATTTAAGGTCTTGATAGACCTTTGTAGAAATTATATAAATATCCCGAGGGTCCCTAAAAGGGACTTTGAATAAACAGTACTACTTACAACTAACTTCTTGGCAGTCAGGAGGCCGGACGGGTGAGCGCTCGTAGCGTAGCTCACTACACTCACTGCGCCTGCGCCGCACACTTTATGAATGAAGCAGGTGGCGCAGGCGCAGTGAGCGTAGTGAGCTACGCTACGAGCGCCCGCCTGCCCGGCCTCCTGACTGCCAAGAAGTTAGTTGTAAGTAGTACAGCGCTAGATTTAAGATGATTGGAATACTTTAACAATACTCACAAGTTAGATATGATTACCGCATACTACAGAGAGCGGGGCCCGGTGTAGTAGAATACAGTGACTGCATCGAGCCCCGCTGTCATTACAGAAACAGATTCCGGCCCCCATTCACTACACAGGGACACTGTTATGGGGGATCTGTGGATGACACATAAGATGCTATATATGTGTCATCCACAGATGCCCCCATAACAGTGCCATCCACAGATGCCACCACAATGATCCCCCATAACAGTGCCATCCACAGATGCCCCCATAACAGTGCCATCCACAGATTCCCCCATAATAGTGTCATCCACAGACCACCATTACAGTAGTTCAAAACCCACCAAAAGCACACCTTTTGGTTCAAAATATATTTTTTCTTATTTTCCTCCTCAAAAACCCAGGTGCGTCTTATAGGGTGAAAAATACAGTAATTTGCGGCTTTGTCTGCATCTGTCAGTGTGAAATTCAAGCGTTATATACTGCTGTCATATACTGTTATTAAAAAAAACACACATTTTGGGCAAGATCCTAAATTTGAGAAATATGAGGAGAGCGTCAAATAAGGGACGTGGCCCCGGTCGTGGTGCTGCTGGTGGAGCTCCTGTTGCAGGGAGAGGACGTGGTCGATCTGTGCCAGCTACACGCACAAGTGAAACACCTTCTTTAGGTGCGAGTAGGCGACAGAACCTTCAGCGGTATTTGGTCGGGCCTAATGCGGCTCTACGAATGGTCAGAACAAGTACAGGCGATAGTTGATTGGGTTGCTGACAGTGCCTTCAGTTCCTTTACATTGTCTCCCACCCAGTCTCCTGCTGAAAGATCAGAGTTGGCACCTGCAGCCGATGTCCATCAGTCTTTCACCTCACCCCCTTGCAAATCAGCCAAGCAGTCTGAGCCCCAAGTCATGCATCAGTCTATTCTGCTTTTTGTCGACTCTGCTAGCAGGGTTTCCCAGTGCCATCCACCTAGTCCTGACCCAGAAGTGGAAGAGATTGAGTGCATCGATGCCCAACCACTTATGTTTCAAGATTAGTACATGGTAGGACCACCGCAGCACGTCTCGGATGATGACGAAACACAGGTGCCAACTGCTGTGGCTTTCGAAAGTGTGCAGACCGACAAGGAGGGCAGGGGTGAAGACTGGGTGGAAGATGACGTGGAGGACGATGAGGTCCTCGACCCCACATGGAATCAAGGTCATGCGAGTGACCTGTGTAGTTCGGAGGAAGAGGCGGTGGTCGCACAGAGCCACCAGCACAGCAGAAGAGGGAGCAGGGTGCAAAAGCGGAGCAGCCGTCCCCTAGACAGTACGCCTGCTACTGCCCACCGCAGCAAGGGACCGAGCACACCAAAGCCAGCTCCAAGGAGTTCCCTGGCGTGGCAGTTCTTCAGACAATGTGCTGACGACAAGACACGAGTGGTTTGCACGCTGTACAATCAGAGCCTGAAGCGAGGCATAAACGTTCTCAACCTGAGCACAACCTGCATGACCAGGCATTTAAGTGCAAAGCACGAGCTGCAGTGGAGTAGACACCTGAAAAACCAAGAAAGGTCTCTGGCTCCTCCTGCTTCCTCTTCTGCTGCAGTCTCGGCCTCCTTATCCACCTTTGGAGTGACAGTGCCACCTGCCACCCCGCAAACAGAGGACCTGCCAGCAACACCACCACCTGGGTCACCAAGCATCTCCACAATGTCCCACGGAAGCGTTCAGCTCTCCATCTCCAAAACACTGGAGCGGAAGCGGAAGTACCCCCCTAGCCACCAGCGATCCCTGGCCCTGAATGCCAGCATTTCAAAATTACTGTCCTTTGAAATGCTGTCATTCCGTCTGGTGGAGACAGAGAGTTTTAAAAGCCTTATGGCTGTGGCTGTCCCACAGTAAGTCGTGCCCAGCCGCCACTACTTTTCCAGGCGTGCCATCCCTTCCCTGCACAACCAGGGACGTTATATCTCCATAACAGCACACTGGGTAAATGCAGTGGCGGCTAGGCCTGAGGCGGATAGCAGTTTGGCGCAGGGCTGGGACAAGGTCCACCACCAACAGAGGCTGAGCTGCCCAAGTGCGATATGTATGTTTGTTATTAATCATCATCCAGATCCCCCTCCCCTAAACAGTGCCATCCACAGATCCCCCTCCCCTAAACAGTGCCATCCACAGATCCCCCTCCCCTAAATAGTGCCATCCACAGATCCCCCTCCCCTAAACAGTGCCATCCACAGATCCCCCTCCCCTAAACAGTGCCATCCACAGATCCCCCTCCCATAAACAGTGCCATCCACAGTTCCCCCTCCCCTAAATAGTGCCATCCACATATCCCCCTCCCCTAAACAGTGCCATCCACATATCCCCCTCCCCTAAACAGTGCCATCCACAGATCCCCCCTCCCCTAAACAGTGCCATCCACAGATCCTCCTCCCCTAAACAGTGCCATACACAGATCCCCCTCCCCATAGCAGTGCCATCCACAGATCCCCCTCCCCATAGCAGTGCCATGCACAGATCCCCCTCCCCGACGCCCCCAGGAGTACATTTACAGGGAATGCAGAATTATTAGGCAAGTTGTATTTTTGAGGATTAATTTTATTATTGAACAACAACCATGTTCTCAATGAACCCAAAAAACTCATTAATATCAAAGCTGAATATTTTTGGAAGTAGTTTTTAGTTTGTTTTTAGTTTTAGCTATTTTAGGGGGATATCTGTGTGTGCAGGTGACTATTACTGTGCATAATTATTAGGCAACTTAACAAAAAACAAATATATACCCATTTCAATTATTTATTTTTACCAGTAAAACCAATATAACATCTCAACATTCACAAATATACATTTCTGACATTCAAAAACAAAACAAAAACAAATCAGTGACCAATATAGCCACCTTTCTTTGCAAGGACACTCAAAAGCCTGCCATCCATGGATTCTGTCAGTGTTTTGATCTGTTCACCATCAACATTGCGTGCAGCAGCAACCACAGCCTCCCAGACACTGTTCAGAGAGGTGTACTGTTTTCCCTCCTTGTAAATCTCACATTTGATGATGGACCACAGGTTCTCAATGGGGTTCAGATCAGGTGAACAAGGAGGCCATGTCATTAGATTTTCTTCTTTTATACCCTTTCTTGCCAGCCACGCTGTGGAGTACTTGGACGCGTGTGATGGAGCATTGTCCTGCATGAAAATCATGTTTTTCTTGAAGGATGCAGACTTCTTCCTGTACCACTGCTTGAAGAAGGTGTCTTACAGAAACTGGCAGTAGGACTGGGAGTTGAGCTTGACTCCATCCTCAACCCGAAAAGGCCCCACAAGCTCATCTTTGATGATACCAGCCCAAACCAGTACTCCACCTCCACCTTGCTGGCGTCTGAGTCGGACTGGAGCTCTCTGCCCTTTACCAATCCAGCCACGGGCCCATCCATCTGGCCCATCAAGACTCACTCTCATTTCATCAGTCCATAAAACCTTCGAAAAATCAGTCTTGAGATATTTCTTGGCCCAGTCTTGACGTTTCAGCTTGTGTGTCTTGTTCAGTGGTGGTCGTCTTTCAGCCTTTCTTACCTTGGCCATGTCTCTGAGTATTGCACACCTTGTGCTTTTGGGCACTCCAGTGATGTTGCAGCTCTGAAATATGGCCAAACTGGTGGCAAGTGGCATCTTGGCAGCTGCACGCTTGACTTTTCTCAGTTCATGAGCAGTTATTTTGCGCCTTGGTTTTTCCACACGCTTCTTGCGACCCTGTTGACTATTTTGAATGAAACGCTTGATTGTTCGATGATCACGCTTCAGAAGCTTTGCAATTTTAAGAGTGCTGCATCCCTCTGCAAGATATCTCACTATTTTTGACTTTTCTGAGCCTGTCAAGTCCTTCTTTTGACCCATTTTGCCAAAGGAAAGGAAGTTGCCTAATAATTATGCACACCTAATATAGGGTGTTGATGTCATTAGACCACACCCCTTCTCATTACAGAGATGCACATCACCTAATATGCTTAATTGGTAGTAGGCTTTCGAGCCTATACAGCTTGGAGTAAGACAACATGCATAAAGAGGATGATGTGGTCAAAATACTCATTTGCCTAATAATTCTGCACGCAGTGTATAAACTAATCAGTAACTTTAACTTTAATCATTGCTGATCTCTTTACTTGAATATCTTACTCTGTCTTAGCTCCGGTAACAGCAGGCAGTGCGGGCGGGCGGCACTCACTCACTGATGTCACGCGCCTGCGCCGCCTAGTGGGAGGAGCAGGCGCGTGACGTCGGTGAGTGAGCGCCGCCCGCACATACTTACTGCTGTTACCGGAGCTAAGACAGAGTAAGATATTCAAGTAAAGAGATCAGCAATGATTAAAGTTAAAGTTACTGATTAGTTTATAAATGTGCTCCTGGGGGCGTCGTGGCCCTGTATATTCTAACCCCCAGGCAAGCGTCCCCGTCACCATGGGAACGCCTGGGGGTTAGAATATACCATCGGATCTTCTGACTCAGTGGCCTGCCTGCCGCCCAGAGGCTGGGGAGCTGGCCTGCGCCCTGAGGCTGGAGCCTCCCCAGCCTCTGTGTCGGCCCGGCCCTGGTTTGGCGCATGTCCTTCCACCACCAAGGATAGCAGGGCGCTTCAGTTTCCTCCTCCTACTCTGCTTCCTCATCCTTTACCGGCTACTCATCCGGTCAGCGTAACACCTTCACCACCAACTCCAGCACAGCCAGGGCTAAACAACAGCAGGCAGTTTTAAAACTTATCTGTTTGGGGGACAAACCCCACACCACGCAGGAGCTGTGGACGGGCCTTGAACAACAGACCGATGAGTGGTTGGTGCTAGTGAGCCTCTAGCCCGGCCTGGTGGTGTGCGATAATGGGCGAAATATGATTTCAGCTCTGGGACTAGCCGGTTTGACGCACATCCCTTGCCTGGCACATGTGCTGAATTTGTTGGTGCAGAGGTTCCTTAAAAACTACCCGATATGTCATAAAGTGCGGGCCATCTGTGCGCGCTTTCGGCATTCTCACCCTGCTGCTTGCCTGTCAGTGCTGCAGCGTAACTTCGGCCTTCCCGCTCACTGCCTCATATGCGACGTGCCCACAAGGTGGAACTCCACCTTGCACATGCTGGCCAAACTGTGCGAGCAGCAGGCGATAGTGGAGTTTAAGCTGCAGCACGAACGGGTGAGTCGCTCTGCGGAACAGTACCACTTCAGCACCAATGACTGGGCCTCCATGCGAGACCTGTGTTTCTTGTTGCGCTGTTTCGAGTACTCCACCAACATGGCCAGTGCCGATAACGCCGTTTCCAGCGTTACTATCCCACTTCTATGCCTCCTTGAAAAAACGCTTCTGGCGATGATGGAAGAGGATGTGGTACAGGAGGAGGAGGAGAAAGAGGGATCATTTAATAGGGTTTCCGGACAGTCATTCACAAATGGCTCGAAGGGTGGGTTCCTGCACCCACAAGCATTTCAAAATAAGTACAGTGACAATGCCGGGCCCTGTCTGAGCGCTCTTCAAACGTACTGTATAATATGAGCCGGGGGGGGGAGGTTGGCGCAGAGGCAAAGGGGGGCACGTGCACTCACACAGACACCTGGCAGTTCTTGTCACTGCCGGCCAGGCTGTATCCAGAGTGAAGCAGGGCTCCAGCGCTCCCCCTGCTGGCCGCACATCGCACTGCTGGCTGTGGGAGGAGCATTGAAAGACCGGGAATGAGTGTGGGAGCACGTCATCAAGGACTCAGGTAAGCATGTGTTTTTTGTTTCCCCCCCCCCCCTAAAGCTGCACATATCTGGGCATAACTACTGTGAGGGGGCACATATCTGGCTACAACTACTGTGAGGGGGCAGATATCTGGGAATATCTTTAGTGAGGGGGCACATATCTGGCTACAACTACTGTGAGGGGGCTCATATCTTGGCATCGCTACTATGAAGGGACACATATCTGGTATAACTACTGTGGAGGGCACATATCTGGGCATAACTACTGTGAGGGGGCATATATCTGGGCATAACTACTGTGAGGGGGCACATATCTGGGCATCGCTACTATGAAGGGACACATATCTGGTATAACTACTGTGAGGGGCACATATCTGGGCATAAATACTGTGAGGGGGCACATATCTGGGAATATCTTCAGTGAGGGGGCACATATCTGGCTACAACTACTGTGAGGGGGCACATATCTGGGCATCACTACTATGAAGGGACACATATCTGGTATAACTACTGTGAGGGGCACATATCTGGGCATAACTACTGTGAGGGGGCACATATCTGGGCATCGCTACTATGAAGGGACACATATCTGGTATAACTACTGTGAGGGGGCACATATCTGGATATAACTACTGTGAGGGGGGCATACACTGCGTGCAGAATTATTAGGCAAATTAGTATTTTGACCACATCATCCTCTTTATGCATGTTGTCTTACTCCAAGCTGTATAGGCTCGAAAGCCTACTACCAATTAAGCATATTAGGTGATGTGCATCTCTGTAATGAGAAGGGGTGTGGTCTAATGACATCAACACCCTATATTAGGTGTGCATAATTATTAGGCAACTTCCTTTCCTTTGGCAAAATGGGTCAAAAGGAGGACTTGACAGGCTCAGAGAAGTCAAAAATAGTGAGATATCTTGCAGAGGGATGCAGCACTCTTAAAATTGCAAAGCTTCTGAAGCGTGATCATCGAACAATCAAGCGTTTCATTCAAAATAGTCAACAGGGTCGCAAGAAGCGTGTGGACAAACCAAGGCGCAAAATAACTGCCCATGAACTGAGAAAAGTCAAGCGTGCAGCTGCCAAGATGCCACTTGCCACCAGTTTGGCCATATTTCAGAGCTGCAACATCACTGGAGTGCCCAAAAGCACAAGGTGTGCAATACTCAGAGACATGGCCAAGGTAAGAAAGGCTGAAAGACGACCACCACTGAACAAGACACACAAGCTGAAACGTCAAGACTGGGCCAAGAAATATCTCAAGACTGATTTTTCGAAGGTTTTATGGACTGATGAAATGAGAGTGAGTCTTGATGGGCCAGATGGATGGGCCCGTGGCTGGATTGGTAAAGGGCAGAGAGCTCCAGTCCGACTCAGACGCCAGCAAGGTGGAGGTGGAGTACTGGTTTGGGCTGGTATTATCAAAGATGAGCTTGTGGGGCCTTTTCGGGTTGAGGATGGAGTCAAGCTCAACTCCCAGTCCTACTGCCAGTTTCTGGAAGACACCTTCTTCAAGCAGTGGTACAGGAAGAAGTCTGCATCCTTCAAGAAAAACATGATTTTCATGCAGGACAATGCTCCATCACACGCGTCCAAGTACTCCACAGCGTGGCTGGCAAGAAAGGGTATAAAAGAAGAAAATCTAATGACATGGCCTCCTTGTTCACCTGATCTGAACCCCATTGAGAACCTGTGGTCCATCATCAAATGTGAGATTTACAAGGAGGGAAAACAGTACACCTCTCTGAACAGTGTCTGGGAGGCTGTGGTTGCTGCTGCACGCAATGTTGATGGTGAACAGATCAAAACACTGACAGAATCCATGGATGGCAGGCTTTTGAGTGTCCTTGCAAAGAAAGGTGGCTATATTGGTCACTGATTTGTTTTTGTTTTGTTTTTGAATGTCAGAAATGTATATTTGTGAATGTTGAGATGTTATATTGGTTTTACTGGTAAAAATAAATAATTGAAATGGGTATATATTTGTTTTTTGTTAAGTTGCCTAATAATTATGCACAGTAATAGTCACCTGCACACACAGATATCCCCCTAAAATAGCTAAAACTAAAAACAAACTAAAAACTACTTCCAAAAATATTCAGCTTTGATATTAATGAGTTTTTTGGGTTCATTGAGAACATGGTTGTTGTTCAATAATAAAATTAATCCTCAAAAATACAACTTGCCTAATAATTCTGCACTCCCTGTATATCTTGGCATAACTACTGTGAGGGGACACAAAAGTGGGCATAACTACTGTGACAGAAACAAAGGTGGGCATAAGTGCTGTGAGGGGCCACAAGAAGGACATAACTTTTGTGAAGGGGCCACAAGGTGGGCATTAGTACTGTGAGTGGCCACAATGTGGGCATTAGTACTGTGTAGCAGCATTTAGGGGAAATGTCCTAGATTACCCTGCGGAGGCACAGTGGAAGCACAAGGCGAAGGTCGCCAACACAGCTGAGGCACCACCAGCACCTCAGAAGGCAAGGTTAGCATAGCCGAAATGTGGAAAAGCTTTGTCAGCACGCCACAACAACCAGCACCACCTGTAGCCAGCAGGCCGCCTGTATTTATAGTGGGGAGTGAGGGTCATGTGACGTGGCCAGCATCACATGACCGACAGACAGACGAGTCGAGCACCGAGTGATCAGCTCGGTGCTCAAGGCAGACCTAGGGGCAGGGAGCCTGGGAACGAGGCCAAACACAGATCCTCGCTCCCGAAGCTAAGCAGCAGGTCTGCGGCTGATGGGAGACCGAGTGCGTCTTCGGCGCCTCGTTACAGTACCCCCCTTGTACGAGGGGCCACCGGACCCAAGCATTGTGGACGAGGTTTCTCAGGGTGTTCCTGGTGAAACTTAGCAATTAACCTGGAAGCATGCATCCTGGACACAGGTACCTAGGACCTCTACTCGGGTCCAAAACCTTTCCAGTGGACCAGGTATTGAAAGGAGTTTCTAACCTTTCTAACATCCATGATTCCAGAGATGACGAATTCTTCCTGACCTTCTTGATGTCACTACCAGAGCTTTGGGACGTTCTCACAGCTCTGTTTCTCCACCCCTGTGATGATGTCACTACTAGAGCTGGGAGGAGTTCTCACTGCTCTGTTTACTTTTGGTTTCCTTCCTCCCAGCTGTTCCTCATGCGTTTGATTTCCCTCTCTTTATATCACCCCTCCTCCTATTGTAGGGCGTGGATTATAGTTCTCATTTCAGTTGTAGCTCTTGCTTTAGTATCTTCACTTGTAGCTATCAGTTCACTGGACCTGTGTTCTGCTGCAGCAAGCACTCCGGATATTGCCAGCTGTCCTTGGATCCGTCTTCTCTGTGGCTGCAACACCTTCAGCTAAGTGTACAGTCATTGTTGTGTACCTGATTATTTCCTGACTGGATCTGAGGTGGCCACGGTTCCCTCCATATACTGAGTAGGGCACCGGTGGCCGTGCCCCTTCCACTATTGTAGGGGTTACAGTGGTCATCAGTCTTAGGCATGTGGGCATGCCTCGTTCCGCCATTTGGATCCGGGCATGTGCTTTAGCAGAATAGGGAGAGCTTTGAGGGTCTGACAGGGGTCACCCTTTATCCTCCCTAGTTTGGGTCCGGTCAGTAGCTCTTTTACTGTGTATACTATTGTTGCTCACATACAGCCCTGACATTATAATCCACCAAAACCGTCCTTTTTTGACATGGATCAGCTTTCTGGCCTGGTTGACCGCATGCAGGGTCTTTCTTTGGAAGTAGCGGATCTCCGTCAATCTATGACTCAGCTTCAAGCATTGGGCTCTGCTCCGGCTCATGGAGTCTGTTGCGAGCCAAAGGTCTCACTTCCGGAAACGTTCTTCGGGGGCAGTGAGAATTTTGTTCGCTTCAGAGAGGCATGCAAACTCCATTTTTGCTTGTGTCCCCACTCCTCTGGTAAGGAGGAGCAGAGGGTGAGGATTGTCATCTCCCTGCTCAGGGGTAATGCTCAGACTTGGGCTTTTTCGCTGCCATCAGGGGATCCCTCCCTTCGATCCGTGGAAAGATATTTTGTGGCCCTGGGGCAGATTTATGATGATCCGGATCGTGTTGCTCTGGCCGAATCTAACTTACGTGTTTTATGCCAGAACAAACTGTCTGCGGAGCTTTATTGTTCTGAATTTCGGAGATGGGCAGCTGATTCGGGTTGGAATGATGCTGCACTCCGGAGTCAGTTCTGTCATGGTCTCTCAGAGAGATTGAAAGATGCGTTTGCTTTCCATGAGAGACCAACGTCCTTAGAGTCTGCCATGTTATTGGCGGTACGCCTTGACAGGCGTCTAAGAGAAAGAAACGAGACCTCTCTGTCCAGCCATTGTCAGTTTAGGGGCAGTGGTGCGGACTCATTCAGTGTGCAGGGGCCTCATCCTGTCTCGCTCCCCTCTGAGGAGGAGCCCATGCAGCTAGGTCGACTTGCCCCTGATAAAAGAGGATTTAGTCCTCAGAGTATGGTGTGTTTTTGTTGTGGGGGCATAGGTCATTTGGCAAATGTTTGTCCCTCTAGGAGATTCTTGAACTGTACTAAGAGCGATAATAAGAGAAAAACCTCAAAAGGTAAATCATCAAATTCTGCTTCATCTGCTACTTTGGGCAAAGTTGATGTAGGAATTGATGCTTTTCCTCTGACCTGCAGTTCCCGTTTTCTCCTGTCTGCCAGGGTGGCGCTAGAGAGAAAAGTCATTTCTTGTGAGATTTTTGTCGATAGTGGAGCGGCCGTCAATCTTATTGACACTCAATTTGTAGCCATGCATGGTTTTCAGGTTTGCACATTAGAAAAGGATATACCTGTTTTTGCTATTGACTCTGCTCCACTCTCACAGAGATCTCTGAAGGGCATTGTTCACAATATCCGGCTAGCTGTAGGTGACACTCATGTGGAGGATATATCTTGTTTTGTCCTTAACGGATTGCCTTCTCCTCTAGTTTTGGGGTTACCCTGGCTCACTAGACATAACCCCACTATTGATTGGCAAGGAAGGCAAATAAATGAGTGGAGTGACTTTTGTAGAGAGAATTGTCTCACAGCGACTTTTGCAGAGGTGTCTACTAAAACTGCGCCATCATTTCTCTCTGATTTCTCGGACGTGTTTTCCGAGAGCGGTGTTCAGGAGCTACCTCCTCACCGGGAGTTTGACTGTCCCATTAACCTCATTCCCGGCGCCAAGCTGCCAAAAGCACGCCTCTACAATCTCTCACAACCGGAAAGAATCGCAATGCGAACTTATATCTCCGAGAGTCTCGAGAAGGGGCATATTCGTCCCTCAAAGTCACCTGTGGCCGCGGGTTTTTTTTTTGTTAAAAAAAAAGATGGCTCTCTGAGACCTTGCCTAGATTTTAGGGAGCTGAACCGTATCACGATTCGCGATCCCTATCCCCTTCCTCTGATCCCGGACCTCTTCAACCAAATTGTTGGGGCCAAGGTGTTTTCCAAATTGGATTTGAGAGGCGCGTACAACCTGGTCAGGGTCAGAGAGGGGGATGAATGGAAAACGGCCTTTAACCACCTCCGGACCGCCTAACGCAGGATCGCGTTCCGGAGGTGGCAGCCCTGCGCAGAGTCACGCATATATGCGTCATCTCGCGATGGTCGAGATTTCCTGTGAACGCGCGCACACAGGCGCGTGCGCTCACAGGAACGGAAGGTAAGAGAGTTGATCTCCAGCCTGCCAGCGGCGATCGTTCGCTGGCAGGCTGGAGATGTGTTTTTTTTAACCCCTAACAGGTATATTAGACGCTGTTTTGATAACAGCGTCTAATATACCTGCTACCAGGTCCTCTGGTGGTCCCCTTTGTTTGGATCGACCACCAGAGGACACAGGTAGCTCAGTAAAGTAGCACCAAGCACCACTACACTACACTACACCCCCCCCCCATCACTTATTAACCCCTTATTAGCCCCTGATCACCCCATATAGACTCCCTGATCACCCCCCTGTCATTGATTACCCCCCTGTCATTGATCAACCCCCTGTAAAGCTCCATTCAGACGTCCGCATGATTTTTACGGATCCACTGATAGATGGATCGGATCCGCAAAACGCATCCGGACGTCTGAATGAAGCCTTACAGGGGCGTGATCAATGACTGTGGTGATCACCCCATATAGACTCCCTGATCACCCCCCTGTCATTGATTACCCCCCTGTCATTGATTACCCCCTTGTAAAGCTCCATTCAGATGTCCGCATGATTTTTACGGATGCACTGATAGATGGATCGGATCCGCAAAACGCATCCGGACG
Source organism: Bufo bufo (assembly GCF_905171765.1). Lineage (NCBI taxonomy): Eukaryota > Metazoa > Chordata > Amphibia > Anura > Bufonidae > Bufo > Bufo bufo. The sequence continues at coordinate 58,897,939 of NC_053396.1, forward strand.
TCTGAATGAAGCCTTACAGGGGCATGATCAATGACTGTGGTGATCACCCCATATAGACTCCCTGATCACCCCCCTGTAAAGCTCCATTCAGATGTCCGCATGATTTTTACGGATGCACTGATAGATGGATCCGATCCGCAAAACGCATCCGGACGTCTGAATGAAGCCTTACAGGGGCATGATCAATGACTGTGGTGATCACCCCCCTGTCATTGATTACCCCCCTGTAAAGCTCCATTCAGATGTCCGCATGATTTTTACGGATGCACTGATAGATGGATCGGATCCGCAAAACGCATCCGGACGTCTGAATGAAGCCTTACAGGGGCATGATCAATGACTGTGGTGATCACCCCATATAGACTCCTTGATCACCCCCCTGTAAAGCTCCATTCAGATGTCCGCATGATTTTTACGGATGCACTGATAGATGGATCCGATCCGCAAAACGCATCCGGACGTCTGAATGAAGCCTTACAGGGGCATGATCAATGACTGTGGTGATCACCCCATATAGACTCCCTGATCACCCCCCTGTAAAGCTCCATTCAGATGTCCGCATGATTTTTACGGATGCACTGATAGATGGATCCAATCCGCAAAACGCATCCGGACGTCTGAATGAAGCCTTACAGGGGCATGATCAATGACTGTGGTGATCACCCCCCTGTCATTGATTACCCCCCTGTAAAGCTCCATTCAGATGTCCGCATGATTTTTACGGATGCACTGATAGATGGATCCGATCCGCAAAACGCATCCGGACGTCTGAATGAAGCCTTACAGGGGCATGATCAATGACTGTGGTGATCACCCCATATAGACTCCCTGATCACCCCCCTGTCATTGATCACCCCCCCTGTCATTGATCAACCCCCTGTCATTGATCACCACCCCTGTCATTGATCACCCCCCTGTCATTGATCACCCCTCTGTAAGGCTCCATTCAGACATTTTTTTGGCCCAAGTTAGCGGAATTTATATTTTTTTTTCTTACAAAGTCTCATATTCCACTAACTTGTGTCAAAAAATAAAATCTCACATGAACTCACCATACCCCTCACGGAATCCAAATGCGAAATTTTTTTTTTAGACATTGATATTCCAGACTTCTTCTCACGCTTTAGGGCCCCTAGAATGCCAGGGCAGTATAAATACCCCACATGTGACCCCATTTCGGAAAGAAGACACCCCCAGGTATTCCGTGAGGGGCATATTGAGTCCATGAAAGATTGAAATTTTTGTCCCAAGTTAGCGGAACGGGAGACTTTGTGAGAAAAAAAATAAAAATATCAATTTCCGCTAACTTGTGCCAAAAAAAAAAAAATTCGATGAACTCGCCATGCCCCTCATTGAATACCTTGGGGTGTCTTATTTCCAAAATGGGGTCACATGTGGGGTATTTATACTGCCCTGGCATTCTAGGGGCCCCAAAGCGTGAGAAGAAGTCTGGTATCCAAATGTCTAAAAATGCCCTCCTAAAAGGAATTTGGGCACCTTTGCGCATCTAGGCTGCAAAAAAGTGTCACACATCTGGTATCGCCGTACTCAGGAGAAGGTGGGGAATGTGTTTTGGGGTGTCATTTTACATATACCCATGCTGGGTGTGAGAAATATCTTGGTCAAATGCCAACTTTGTATAAAAAAATGGGAAAAGTTGTCTTTTGCCAAGATATTTCTCTCACCCAGCAAGGGTATATGTAAAATGACACCCCAAAACACATTCCCCAACTTCTCTTGAATACGGCGATACCACATGTGTGACACTTTTTTGCAGCCTAGGTGGGCAAAGGGGCCCATATTCCAAAGAGCACCTTTAGGATTTCACAGGTCATTTACCTACTTACCACACATTAGGGCCCCTGGAAAATGCCAGGGCAGTATAACTACCCCACAAGTGACCCCATTTTGGAAAGAAGACACCCCAAGGTATTCCGTGAGGGGCATGGCGAGTTCCTAGAATTTTTTATTTTTTGTCACAAGTTAGTGGAAAATGATGATTTTTTTTTTTTTTTTCATACAAAGTCTCATATTCCACTAACTTGTGACAAAAAATAAAAACTTCCATGAACTCACTATGCCCATCAGCGAATACCTTGGGGTCTCTTCTTTCCAAAATGGGGTCACTTGTGGGGTAGTTATACTGCCCTGGCATTCTAGGGGCCCAAATGTGTGGTAAGGAGTTTGAAATCAAATTCTGTAAAAAATGACCTGTGAAATCCGAAAGGTGCTCTTTGGAATATGGGCCCCTTTGCCCACCTAGGCTGCAAAAAAGTGTCACACATCTGGTATCTCCGTACTCAGGAGAAGGTGGGGAATGTGTTTTGGGGTGTCATTTTACATATACCCATGCTGGGTGAGAGAAATATCTTGGCAAAAGACAACTTTTCCCATTTTTTTTATACAAAGTTGGCATTTGACCAAGATATTTATCTCACCCAGCATGGGTATATGTAAAATGACACCCCAAAACACATTCCCCACCTTCTCCTGAGTACGGCAATACCAGATGTGTGACACTTTTTTGCAGCCTAGGTGGGCAAAGGGGCCCATATTCCAAAGAGCACCTTTCGGATTTCACAGGTCATTTTTTACAGAATTTGATTTCAAACTCCTTACCACACATTTGGGCCCCTAGAATGCCAGGGCAGTATAACTACCCCACAAGTGACCCCATTTTGGAAAGAAGAGACCCCAAGGTATTCGCTGATGGGCATAGTGAGTTCATGGAAGTTTTTATTTTTTGTCACAAGTTAGTGGAATATGAGACTTTGTATGAAAAAAAAAAAAAAATCATCATTTTCCACTAACTTGTGACAAAAAATAAAAATTTCTAGGAACTTGCCATGCCCCTCATGGAATACCTTGGGGTGTCTTCTTTCCAAAATGGGGTCACTTGTGGGGTAGTTATACTGCCCTGGCATTCTAGGGGCCCAAATGTGTGGTAAGGAGTTTGAAATCAAATTCTGTAAAAAATGACCTGTGAAATCCGAAAGGTGCTCTTTGGAATATGGGCCCCTTTGCCCACCTAGGCTGCAAAAAAGTGTCACACATCTGGTATCTCCGTACTCAGGAGAAGGTGGGGAATGTGTTTTTGGGGTGTCATTTTACATACCCATGCTGGGTGAGAGAAATATCTTGGCAAAAGACAACTTTCCCATTTTTTTATACAAGTTGCATTTTGACCAAGAATTATCTCACCCAGCATGGGTATATGTAAAAAGACACCCCAAAACACATTCCCCACCTTCTCCTGAGTACGGAGACCAGATGTGTGACACTTTTTGCAGCCTAGGTGGGCAAAGGGGCCCATATTCCAAAGAGCACCTTTCGGATTTCACAGGTCATTTTTACAGAATTTGATTTCAAACTCCTTACCACACA
>NC_053396.1:58901422-59021855 GCF_905171765.1 Bufo bufo
GCCGTCCATTGTCCCCTGTCATTAGGACTCGCGAGGCAAGTAGGCAGGGCCAGGGGTAAGGGTGGAGCGCAGTGGTCACTTCCCTCCCCCCTGTGTGTGTGTGTACGCGACCATTACAGATTAACAGGCCCAACAACCACTGCATAATGAATCCTCTGGCGACCCTGACTGACCATGTCTCTAATCTGACGCAGAGGGTGCAGGAGTTAGCGGAAAAACTCAGTTCTTTTGAGTTAGAGCAAGGTTCTTTCACTCCTCAGGCCTCCAGTCCGCATTTTGAGCCCCAGATTAAGCTCCCAGAACCCTTTTCTGGAGACCGGAAGAAGTTTCTCTCTTTTAAGGAGAATTGCAAACTTTACTTTCGTTTGCGCCCCGTGTCCTCTGGCCCCGAGAGTCAACGCGTTGGCATTATCATTTCCCGACTACAGGGTGATCCCAAGGACTGGGCGTTCTCTTTACCTGCTGGCGCCAGTTGTTTATCTTCTGTGGAGGGGTTCTTTCAGGCCCTAGGTACCCTCTATGATGAACCAGACAGGGCTCTAGTAGCCGAGACGGCTCTAAAGGCACTGGTTCAGGGAAATCTACCTGCGGAGGATTATTGCACCCAATTCAGAAGGTGGTGTGTCCCCTCGGGATGGAACGAACCAGCCCTGAAGAGTCCGTTTAGGTCAGGTCTGTCTGATACAAACCAGATTCCAAAAAAGTTGGGACACTATACAAATCGTGAATAAAAACTGAATGCAATGATGTGGAGGTGCCAACTTCTAATATTTTATTCAGAATAGAACATAAATCACGGAACAAAAGTTTAAACTGAGAAAATGTACAATTTTAAGGGGAAAATATGTTGAATCAGAATTTCATGGTGTCAACAAATCCCCAAAAAGTTGGGACAAGGCCATTTTCACCACTGTGTGGCATCTCCCCTTCTTCTTACAACACTCAACAGACGTCTGGGGACCGAGGAGACCAGTTTCTCAAGTTTAGAAATAGGAATGCTCTCCCATTCTTGTCTAATACAGGCCTCTAACTGTTCAATCGTCTTGGGCCTTCTTTGATGCACCTTCCTCTTTATGATGCGCCAAATGTTCTCTATAGGTGAAAGATCTGGACTGCAGACTGGCCATTTCAGTACCCGGATCCTTCTCCTACGCAGCCATGATGTTGTGATTGATGCAGAATGTGGTCTGGCATCATCTTGTTGAAAAATGCAGGGTCTTCCCTGAAAGAGATGACGTCTGGATGGGAGCATATGTTGTTCTAGAACCTGAATATATTTTTCTGCATTGATGGTGCCTTTCCAGACATGCAAGCTGCCCATGCCACACGCACTCATGCAACCCCATACCATCAGAGATGCAGGCTTCTGAACTGAGCGTTGATAACAACTTGGGTTGTCCTTGTCCTCTTTGGTCCGGATGACATGGCGTCCCAGATTTCCAAAAAGAACTTCGAATCGTGACTCGTCTGACCACAGAACAGTCTTCCATTTTGCCACACTCCATTTTAAATGATCCCTGGCCCAGTGAAAACGCCTGAGCTTGTGGATCTTGCTTAGAAATGACTTCTTCTTTGCACTGTAGAGTTTCAGCTGGCAACGATGGATGGCACGGTGGATTGTGTTCACTGACAATGGTTTCTGGAAGTATTCCTGAGCCCATTCTGTGATTTCCTTTACAGTAGCATTCCTGTTTGTGGTGCAGTGTCGTTTAAGGGCCCGGACATCACGGGCATCCAGTATGGTTTTACGGCCTTGACCCTTACGCACAGAGATTGTTCCAGATTCTCTGAATCTTCGGATGATGTTATGCACAGTTGATGATGATAGATGCAAAGTCTTTGGAATTTTTCGCTGGGTAACACCTTTCTGATATTGCTCCACTATCTTTCTGCGCAACATTGTGGGAATTGGTGATCCTCTACCCATCTTGGCTTCTGAGAGACACTGCCACTCTGAGAAGCTCTTTTTATACCCAATCATGTTGCCAATTGACCTAATTAGTGTTAATTGGTCTTCCAGCTCTTCGTTATGCTAAAATTTACTTTTTCCAGCCTCTTATTGCTACTTGTCCCAACTTTTTGGGGATTTGTTGACACAGTGAAATTTTGAATCAACGTATTTTTCCTTTAAAATGATACATTTACTCGGATTAAATGTTTGATCTGTCATCTACGTTCTATTACAAATAAAATATTGACATTTGCCATCTTCACATCATTACATTCAGTTTTTATTCACAATTTGTTTAGTGTCCCAACTTTTTTAGAATCCGGTTTGTAATTTAAAGGATCTTCTGGTCAGTTATCAACTTCCAGAAACCTTAGAGGAGATGATGACCCTTGTTGTCCGACTTGACCAACGGGTTAGAGAGAGATGACAGGAACAACAGTTCTCTTCCCAGATGGTGGTCCAGCCAGAGGCCTATCCCAGAGACAATGCTGAGGTCTCCACTGAGGAACCCATGCAGGTTGGCATGACCCAAGGGAATCTTCGCCGCAGACGTGGAGAATGCTTTTACTGTGGAGATCCTGACCATTGGATCAACCAGTGTCCTAAGAAGGTCCTCTCTGTCAAGGCTCCTAAGTAGTGTTGAGCGAACAGTTCGAGCATAGTTCGGGTCCGTACCGAATTTTGGGGTGTTCGTGACACGGACCCGAACCCGAACTTTTTCGTAAAAGTTCGGGTTCGGGTTCGTCGTTCGGCATGTATTTTGGCGCATTTTGAAAGGCTGCAAAGCAGCCAATCAACATGCATCATACTACTTGCCCTAAGATGCCATCGCAGCCATGCCTACTATTGGCAAGGCTGTGATTGGCCAAGTGCAGCATGTGACTCAGCCTCTTTATAAGCTTGTGCGCACGTCGGGACGTGCTCACTCCCGATGTGAATAGAACAGGGATAGACGCAGCTGATGCTAGGGCGAGAATAGGCAGGGATAATTGAATAACTGGAAGCAAATTTCTCTCCTCCACCTGTGATTCATCTGAACAACTGCAGCTGAGCTGCTTTTTTGATAGGGATTGGCTATTTTTAGAGTGGCCAGAGTAATTTTTCCATCCACATGTACCTGGGCTGACCGCCGGCCGCCATTTTGCGACTTGTAGTGCTGCAGCAGAAGCTGCCACAGTGTGCATTCCAAAGCTCCAAACAAGTCAGACATCTACACCTGGGATTCAGACCAATAGCGATTTAGAAGCACAGTCCAAGGCTATTTTTTTTAAAGGTTGTGCAGACCATTTTGTGGCACATGTTACTGGGCTGATAGGCGGCGGCCATCTTGGGACTAGTGCTGCAGCACAATCTCTCCCAACGTCCATTAATCACTTGTAATAGTGGTCTGTGCCATAGAAATCCTACATCAGGGACTTGGGTGTGCTTGTGTCACCCCTACTAATACCAGTCCACCTGTAATCCATACAGTGAAAAGCCATAAAGTATTCCAGTGAGGGAATTTTTTTTTTATTTAAAAAAGGCCAAGTTAGTTTATCTGGCGTTCAATATACTAGATACAGTTAGGCCTGCGTTTCATACATCTGGAATTAGCAAACTAATGTGCTGGGGTTGGGAAAACATATATGTACCCATACTAGAATCTGTCAAAGAAAGTGGTACTCACATATAACAGTCATTCCATCTGTAATCCATACAGTCAAAAGACTGAAAGTATTCCAGTGAGGGAATTTTTTTTATTTAAAAAAGGCCAAGTTAGTTTATCTGGCGTTCAATATACTAGATACAGTTAGGCCTGCGTTTCATACATCTGGAATTAGCAAACTAATGTGCTGGGGTTGGGAAAACATATATGTACCCATACTAGAATCTGTCAAAGAAAGCGGTACTCACATATAACAGTCATTCCATCTGTAATCCATACAGTCAAAAGACTGAAAGTATTCCAGTGAGGGAATTTTTTTTTTATTTAAAAAAGGCCAAGTTAGTTTATCTGGCGTTCAATATACTAGATACAGTTAGGCCTGCGTTTCATACATCTGGAATTAGCAAACTAATGTGCTGGGGTTGGGAAAACATATATGTACCCATACTAGAATCTGTCAAAGAAAGCGGTACTCACATATAACAGTCATTCCATCTGTAATCCATACAGTCAAAAGACTGAAAGTATTCCAGTGAGGGAATTTTTTATTTATTTAAAAAAGGCCAAGTTAGTTTATCTGGCGTTCAATATACTAGATACAGTTAGGCCTGCGTTTCATACATCTGGAATTAGCAAACTAATGTGCTGGGGTTGGGAAAACATATATGTACCCATACTAGAATCTGTCAAAGAAAGCGGTACTCACATATAACAGTCATTCCATCTGTAATCCATACAGTCAAAAGACTGAAAGTATTCCAGTGAGGGAATTTTTTTTTTATTTAAAAAAGGCCAAGTTAGTTTATCTGGCGTTCAATATACTAGATACAGTTAGGCCTGCGTTTCATACATCTGGAATTAGCAAACTAATGTGCTGGGGTTGGGAAAACATATATGTACCCATACTAGAATCTGTCAAAGAAAGCGGTACTCACATATAACAGTCATTCCATCTGTAATCCATACAGTCAAAAGACTGAAAGTATTCCAGTGAGGGAATTTTTTTTTTATTTAAAAAAGGCCAAGTTAGTTTATCTGGCGTTCAATATACTAGATACAGTTAGGCCTGCGTTTCATACATCTGGAATTAGCAAACTAATGTGCTGGGGTTGGGAAAACATATATGTACCCATACTAGAATCTGTCAAAGAAAGCGGTACTCACATATAACAGTCATTCCATCTGTAATCCATACAGTCAAAAGACTGAAAGTATTCCAGTGAGGGAATTTTTTTTATTTAAAAAAGGCCAAGTTAGTTTATCTGGCGTTCAATATACTAGATACAGTTAGGCCTGCGTTTCATACATCTGGAATTAGCAAACTAATGTGCTGGGGTTGGGAAAACATATATGTACCCATACTAGAATCTGTCAAAGAAAGCGGTACTCACATATAACAGTCATTCCATCTGTAATCCATACAGTCAAAAGACTGAAAGTATTCCAGTGAGGGGATTTTTTTTATTTAAAAAAGGCCAAGTTAGTTTATCTGGCGTTCAATATACTAGATACAGTTAGGCCTGCGTTTCATACATCTGGAATTAGCAAACTAATGTGCTGGGGTTGGGAAAACATATATGTACCCATACTAGAATCTGTCAAAGAAAGCGGTACTCACATATAACAGTCATTCCATCTGTAATCCATACAGTCAAAAGACTGAAAGTATTCCAGTGAGGGAATTTTTTTATTTATTTAAAAAAGGCCAAGTTAGTTTATCTGGCGTTTAATATACTAGATACAGTTAGGCCTGCGTTTCATACATCTGGAATTAGCAAACTAATGTGCTGGGGTTGGGAAAACATATATGTACCCATACTAGAATCTGTCAAAGAAAGCGGTACTCACATATAACAGTCATTCCATCTGTAATCCATACAGTCAAAAGACTGAAAGTATTCCAGTGAGGGAATTTTTTTTTTATTTAAAAAAGGCCAAGTTAGTTTATCTGGCGTTCAATATACTAGATACAGTTAGGCCTGCGTTTCATACATCTGGAATTAGCAAACTAATGTGCTGGGGTTGGGAAAACATATATGTACCCATACTAGAATCTGTCAAAGAAAGCGGTACTCACATATAACAGTCATTCCATCTGTAATCCATACAGTCAAAAGACTGAAAGTATTCCAGTGAGGGGATTTTTTTTATTTAAAAAAGGCCAAGTTAGTTTATCTGGCGTTCAATATACTAGATACAGTTAGGCCTGCGTTTCATACATCTGGAATTAGCAAACTAATGTGCTGGGGTTGGGAAAACATATATGTACCCATACTAGAATCTGTCAAAGAAAGCGGTACTCACATATAACAGTCATTCCATCTGTAATCCATACAGTCAAAAGACTGAAAGTATTCCAGTGAGGGGATTTTTTTTATTTAAAAAAGGCCAAGTTAGTTTATCTGGCGTTCAATATACTAGATACAGTTAGGCCTGCGTTTCATACATCTGGAATTAGCAAACTAATGTGCTGGGGTTGGGAAAACATATATGTACCCATACTAGAATCTGTCAAAGAAAGCGGTACTCACATATAACAGTCATTCCATCTGTAATCCATACAGTCAAAAGACTGAAAGTATTCCAGTGAGGGGATTTTGCTTATAAAAAATAATATATTTCATTGTGGTGCGAGTTGAATCGCAACAATGAAGAAAAATACTATTAAGGGACGAGGACGCGGTCGTGGTGGTGTCCGTGGAGCCTCTGTTGCTGGTAGAGGACGTGGCCGTTCGGCCCCAGGCGCACACAGTAGGGAACGAACTCCCTCAACTAGCCGGCAGAATGTACCGCAATATCTCGTGGGGCCCAATGCCGCTCTTAGGATGGTAAGGCCTGAGCAGGTACAGGCATTAATCGATTGGGTGGCCGACAGTGCTTCCAGCACGTTCACCACATGGTCTTCCACCCAGTCTTCTGCGGAAAGCGCACAGGTGGCACCTGAAAACCAAGCCCATCAGTCTGTCACATCACCCCCAAGCATATCAGGGAAACGGTCTGAGCCACAAGTTATGCAGCAGTCTCTTCTTCTGTTTGAAGACTCTGCTTCCAGGGTTTCCCAGGGGCGTCCACCTAGCCCTTTCCCAGTGGATGAAGACATACCATGCACTGACGCACAACCACTTATGTCTCCAGATGAAGAGGACATGGGAATACCACCACAGCAGAGTCACCGACTCTCTGATGATGACGAAACACAGGTGCCCACTGCCGCGTCTTTTTGCAGTGTGCAGACTGAACAGGAGGAGGTCAGGGAGGGAGACTGGGTGGAAGACGATGCAGAGGACGATGAGGTCTTAGACCCCACATGGACTGAAGGTCGTGGCGATGACTTTCACAGTTCAGAGGAAGAGGTAGTGGTGAGACCGAGACAACAGCGAAGCCAAAGAGGGAGCAGGGGGCCAAAGCAGACGAGCCGCCGCCCCCAGAGTTCGCCTGCTACTGGACATCGCCAACAGGGACCCAGCCCCACAAAGGCAGCTTCAAAGAGTTCCCTGGCATGGCACTTCTTTAAACAATGTCCTACCGACAAGACCCGAGTGACTTGCACGCTCTGCCATCAGAGCCTGAGGCGAGGCATTAACGTTCTGAACCTCAGCACAACCTGCATGACCAGGCATCTACATGCAAAGCATGAACTGCAGTGGGGTACACACCTTAAAAACCAGGCACTCGCTGAGGCTCCCCCTGCTCCCTCTACCGCTGCTGCCTCGGCTTCCGCCTCGAGAGGAATGTTGCCACCTGCCGAGCAGCAAACAGAGGATGTGCCACCGACACCACCACCACCGCCACCGTCAACTAGCGTCTCCACTATATCACACAGCAGCGTTCAGCTCTCAATATCTCAAACCTTAGAGAGGAAGCGCAAATTCCCCCCGAGTCACCCTCGAGCCCTTGGCCTGAACGCCAGCATTTCTAAACTGCTGGCCTTTGAAATGCTGTCATTCCGGCTGGTGGACACAGACAGCTTCAAACAGCTGATGGCCATGGCTGTCCCGCAGTATGTGGTTCCCAGTCGCCACTACTTCTCCAAGACAGCCGTGCCTTCCCTGCACATGCAAGTGTCCGATAAAATCAAGTGTGCACTGCGCAACGCCATTTGTGGCAAGGTCCACCTAACCACAGATACGTGGACCAGTAAGCACGGCCAGGGACGCTATATCTCACTAACTGCACACTGGATGAATGTAGTGGCGGCTGGGCCCCCGGCGGACAGTTCCTTGGCGCACGTCCTTCCGCCCCCTAGGATCGCAGGGCATCATTCTCTGCCTCCTGTAGCCTCCTCCTCCTACTCGGCTTCCTCCTCCACTGCTTCCACCAGCTCATCCGGTCAGCCACACACCTTCACCACCAACTTCAGCACAGCCCGGGGTAAACGTCAGCAGGCCATTCTGAAACTCATATGTTTGGGGGACAGGCCCCACAGCGCAAAGGAGTTGTGGCGGGGTATTGAACAACAGACCGACGAGTGGTTTCTGCCGGTGGGCCTCAAGCCAGGCCTGGTGGTATGCGATAATGGGCGAAATCTCGTGGCAGCTCTGGGACTAGCCGGCTTGACGCACATCCCTTGCCTGGCGCATGTGCTGAACTTGGTGGTGCAGAGGTTCATTCACCACTACCCCAACATGTCAGAGCTGCTGCATAAAGTGCGGGCCGTCTGTGCGCGCTTCCGCCGTTCACATCCTGCCGCTGCTCGCCTGTCTGCGCTACAGCGGAACTTCGGCCTTCCCGCTCACCGCCTCATATGCGACGTGCCCACCTGGTGGAACTCCACCTTGCACATGCTGGAGAGACTGTGCGAGCAGCAGCAGGCCATAGTGGAGTTTCAGCTGCAGCACGCTCGCGTCAGTCGTACTGCCGAACAGCACCACTTCACCACCAATGATTGGGCCTCCATGCGAGACCTGTGTGCCCTGCTGCGCTGTTTCGAGTACTCCACCAACATGGCCAGTGGCGATGACACTGTTATCAGCGTTACAATACCACTTCTATGTCTCCTTGAGAAAACACTTAGGGCAATGATGTTAGAGGAGGTGGCCCAGGTGGAGGAGGAGGAGGAGGAGGATGAGGGCTCGTTTCTAACACTTTCGGGCCAGTCTGTTCGAAGTGGCTCAGAGGGAGGTTTGTTTAAGCAGCAGAGGACAGGTTCACAAGTCGCCAGCCAAGGCACTGTACTGGAGGACGAGGAGGATGAGGAGGAGGAGGTGGAGGGGGACGAGGATGACGCAAGTTCACAGCGGGGTGGCAGCCCAGGCCCATCACTGGTGCGTGGCTGGGGGGATACGGTGGACGATGACGATACGCCTCCCACAGAGGACAGCTTGTCCTTACCCATGGGTAGCCTGGCCCACATGAGCGAATATATGCTCCAATGCCTGCGCAACGACAGCAGAGTTGCCCACGTTTTAACGTGTGCAGACTACTGGGTGGCCACCCTGCTGGATCCCCGGTATAAAGACAATGTGCCCACTTTAATTCCTGAACTGGAGCGCGACCGTAAGATGCGCGAGTACAAGCGCACGCTGATAGAGGCGCTCTTGAGAGCATTCCCACATGTCACAGGGGAACAGGTGGAAGGTGAAGGCAGAGGAGTGGCAAGAGGTCGCCAACGCAGCTGTGTCACGGCCAGCTCATCTGAGGGCAGGGTTAGCATGGCAGAAATGTGGAAAAGTTTTGTCTCCACGCCACAGCTATCTGCACCGACACCTGATACGGAACGTGTTAGCAGGAGGCAGCATTTCACTAACATGGTTGAACAGTATGTCTGCACACCCCTCCACATCCTGACGGATGGTTCGGCCCCATTCAACTACTGGGTTTCGAAATTGTCCACGTGGCCAGAGTTAGCATGTTATGCCTTGGAGGTGCTTTCCTGCCCGGCGGCCAGCGTTTTATCTGAACGCGTATTCAGCACGGCAGGGGGCGTCATTACTGACAAGCGCAGCCGCCTGTCCACAGCCAACGTGGACAAGCTGACCTTCATAAAGATGAACCAGGCATGGATCCCACAGGACCTGTCCCTCCCTTGTGCAGAGTAGTCCTTATTAACTGCCTAAAACATGTCTTGTTGTGCTACGGGCCACTTCTTTATTTGATACAAATTTTATGAAACCCACAGTTGAATGAAACTCTTCTCTGTCTGGGCGCCGGGGCCTAACCAGATGAAAGTGGCCGGTTAAACTAACGGGTGACATGAAGCCATAACCTCTGCCATGCTACCTCTGTCTTCTGTCTGGGTGCTGAGGCCTAAGTCAAATAAAGCGGTCTTCTGCTGTGCTGGGGGATATGAAGCTAATCTCTGACCTCTCTCCTCTGTCTGGGTCCAAAGGCCTAAATCACTGAAAGAGGCCTTCTCCTGTGGTGTGTGATATGATGCCAGAATATGTGCTGTGGGGCCTCTCTCCTCTTCCTGGGTGCAGGGGTCAAATAAACTAAATTGTGGCCTACTCCTGTGGTGGTTGATATGATGCCTGATTCTCTGATGTGGAACCTCTCTCCTCTGTTTGGGTGAAGGGGTCAAAGTAACTAAATGGTGGCTTCTCCTGTGGTGGCTGATATGATGCCAGAATATGTGCTGTGGTGCCTCTCTCCTCTTCCTGGGTGCAGGGGTCAAAGTAACTAAATGGTGGCTTCTCCTGTGGTGGCTGATATGATGCCAGAATATGTGCTGTGGTGCCTCTCTCCTCTGTCTGGGTCCAAAGGCCTAAATCACTGAAAGAGGCCTTCTCCTGTGGTGTGTGATATGATGCCTGAATATGTGCTGTGGTGCCTCTCTCCTCTTCCTGGGTGCGGGGGTCAAAGTAACTCAATGGTGGCTTCTCCTGTGGTGGCTGATATGATGCCAGAATATGTGCTGTGGTGCCTCTCTCCTCTTCCTGGGTGCGGGGGTCAAAGTAACTCAATGGTGGCTTCTCCTGTGGTGGCTGATATGATGCCAGAATATGTGCTGTGGGGCCTCTCTCCTCTTCCTGGGTGCAGGGGTCAAAGTAACTCAATGGTGGCTTCTCCTGTGGTGGTTAGTATGATGCCAGAATATGTGCTGTGGGGCCTCTCTCCTCTTCCTGGGTGCAGGGGTCAAAGTAACTCAATGGTGGCTTCTCCTGTGGTGGCTGATATGATGCCAGAATATGTGCTGTGGTGCCTCTCTCCTCTTCCTGGGTGCGGGGGTCAAAGTAACTCAATGGTGGCTTCTCCTGTGGTGGCTGATATGATGCCAGAATATGTGCTGTGGGGCCTCTCTCCTCTTCCTGGGTGCAGGGGTCAAAGTAACTCAATGGTGGCTTCTCCTGTGGTGGTTAGTATGATGCCAGAATATGTGCTGTGGGGCCTCTCTCCTCTTCCTGGGTGCAGGGGTCAAAGTAACTCAATGGTGGCTTCTCCTGTGGTGGCTGATATGATGCCAGAATATGTGCTGTGGTGCCTCTCTCCTCTTCCTGGGTGCGGGGGTCAAAGTAACTCAATGGTGGCTTCTCCTGTGGTGGCTGATATGATGCCAGAATATGTGCTGTGGGGCCTCTCTCCTCTTCCTGGGTGCAGGGGTCAAAGTAACTCAATGGTGGCTTCTCCTGTGCTGATTGATATAAAGCTGATGGTTGTGCCATCTGACATGGTTGCCAGGGTCTGATTCAATGGGGGCCTACTCCTGTGGTGGGTGATCTAAATGCCTGATTCTCTGCTGTGAAACCTCTCTCCTCCGTCTGGGTGTAGGGGTCAAAGTCTTTCAAAGTCGCCTTCTCCTGTGCTGATTGATATGAAGCTGATGGTTGTGCCATCTGACATGGTTGCCGGGGTCCCATTAAATTGTGGCCTACTCCTGTGGTGGTTGATATGATGCCTGATTCTCTGATGTGGAACCTCTCTCCTCTGTTTGGGTGAAGGGGTCAAAGTAACTAAATGGTGGCTTCTCCTGTGGTGGCTGATATGATGCCAGAATATGTGCTGTGGGGCCTCTCTCCTCTTCCTGGGTGCAGGGGTCAAAGTAACTCAATGGTGGCTTCTCCTGTGGTGGCTGATATGATGCCAGAATATGTGCTGTGGTGCCTCTCTCCTCTTCCTGGGTGCGGGGGTCAAAGTAACTCAATGGTGGCTTCTCCTGTGGTGGCTGATATGATGCCAGAATATGTGCTGTGGTGCCTCTCTCCTCTTCCTGGGTGCGGGGGTCAAAGTAACTCAATGGTGGCTTCTCCTGTGGTGGCTGATATGATGCCAGAATATGTGCTGTGGTGCCTCTCTCCTCTTCCTGGGTGCAGGGGTCAAAGTAACTAAATGGTGGCTTCTCCTGTGGTGGTTGATATGATGCCTGATTCTCTGCTGTGAAACCTCTCTCCTCCATCTGGGTGTAGGGGTCAAAGTCTTTCAAAGTCGCCTTCTCCTGTGCTGATTGATATAAAGCTGATGGTTGTGCCATCTGACATGGTTGCCAGGGTCTGATTCAATGGGGGCCTACTCCTGTGGTGGGTGATCTAAATGCCTGATTCTCTGCTGTGAAACCTCTCTCCTCCGTCTGGGTGTAGGGGTCAAAGTCTTTCAAAGTCGCCTTCTCCTGTGCTGATTGATATGAAGCTGATGGTTGTGCCATCTGACATGGTTGCCGGGGTCCCATTAAATTGGGGCCTACTCCTGTGGTGGGTGATCTAAATGCCTGATTCTCTGCTTTGAAACCTCTCTCCTCCGTCCGGGTGTAGGGGTCAAAGTCTGTCAAAGTCGCCTTCTCCTGTGCTGATTGATATAAAGCTTATGCTTGTGCCATCTGACATGGTTGTCGGGGTCTGATTCAATGGTGGCCTACTCCTGTGGTGGGTGATCTAAATGCCTGATTCTCTGCTGTGTAACCTCTCTCCTCCGTCTGGGTGTAGGGATCAAAGTAACTAAATGGTGGCCTACTCCTGTGGTGGGTGATATGATGCCTGGTTCTCTGCTGTGGGACCTCTCTCCTTTGTCTGGGTGCTGTGGTCAAAATAATAGTAAGTGACCTTCTCCATTGGTGGGTGACTTGAAGCCTGATTCTGTGCTATGGGACCTCACTCCAATTAATATTGTTTAATTTTTATTTATTTTATGTTAACTCATCATTTCCCTATCTACATTTGTTTGCAGGGGATTTAACTACATTTTGCTGCCTTTTGCAGCCCTCTAGCCCTTTCCGGGTGTGTTTTACAGCCTTTTTAGTGCCCAAAAGTTCGGGTCCCCATTGACTTCTATGGGGTTCGGGTTCGGGATGAAGTTCGGGTCGAGTTCGGATCCCGAACCCGAACATTTTTCGAAAGTTTGGCCGAACTCGTCGAACCCGAACATCCAGGTGTTCGCTCAACTCTACTCCTAAGGCAAGGCAACCTAAAGACCAGGTATTTTCTAAATGGAAGCTTTTGGTACCCATTACTATTTCTCTGGGAGTAGATAAATGGCCGGGTAAGGCCTTTATTGATTCTGGCTCAGCGGCTAGCTTTATTGACTCTGAGTATGCTGTAAGATTGGGTATTCCTATGTTTGCCTTACCAACCCCTATCCATGTCATGGCTATTGATGCTACTCCTCTTATTGGTGGTACGGTGAGCTCATGTACCTCGGAGATTTCTCTAACCGTGGGTGTGTGCCACTACCGGCTGAGGTGGTACTAGGGTTGCCTTGGCTCCGACTATATAACCCCACTATAGATTGGTCCAGTGGGGAGTTGGTGAGATGGGGGCCTAAGTGTGACTCGTGCTTGTCCGTGGTACAGGCTGGGGTCTCAGTAAAGTCTGATACCTTCCCCACTGTTGTTAGGGAATACTCTGATGTATTCTCATCACCAACCCCGGAGGTTCTACCCCCCCATAGACCTTATGATTGTACCATGGAGCTAGTAGAGGGGGCCAAGTTTCCTAAGGGGCGAATTTATAATCTTTCTAAGCCCGAACGCAAAGCCATGGAAGATTATATTAAGGAGAGCCTTGGTAAAGGGCATATTAGACCTTCTGTCTCTCCTATGGGGGCGGGGTTTTTCTTTGTTAAGAAAAAGATGGTGGTCTTAGGCCATGTATCGATTACCGGAGATTAAATAAAATCACTGTTCAGAATAGATACTCCCTCCCATTGATTCCAGATTTATTTAACCAGGTTCTGGGGGCAACCTGGTTTTCCAAAATTGACCTGAAAGGGGCATACAGTCTAATCCGAATCAAGGAGGGAGACGAATGGAAGACGGGGTTCAGTACTCCGGTAGGACACTTTGAATATCAGGTGATGCCTTTTGGACTCAGCAATGCCCCAGCTGTGTTCCAAAACTTCATGAATGACATTCTTAGGGAGTTCTTAGGTAAATTTGTTATTATCTATCTTGACGACATTTTGATATTCTCTCCTGACTTCGAATCCCATGTGTCTCATGTTAAACAAGTATTAAAGGTGTTGAGGGAGAATCAGCTATCCGCTAAGCAAGAGAAATGTGTCTTTGGTGTACAGGAGATTCTGTTTCTAGGGCATGTTCTGACTCCTCACGCCTTCAAGATGGATCCTGGTAAGGTACTAGCAATTAAGGAATGGGTAAGACCTTCATCCTTAAAGGCCTTACAACGGTTCCTAGGTTTCGCCAATTACTATCGTAAATTTATTATGAATTTTTCCGTAATTGCTAAACCGTTGACCGACCTTACTAAGAAGGGGCGGATTTGGAGAATTGGTCTACTGAGGCCATTTCTTCATTTGAAAAATTAAAAAAGGCATTCAGTAGCGCTCCCATTCTGATCAAGCCTGATCAGAAGAAACCTTTTATTGTGGAGGTGTATGCGTCCGATGACGGCGCAGGAGCAGTCCTTTCACAAGGTCCTGCTACCCTCACTAACCTGAGACCATGTGCCTTCTTCTCCAGGAAATTCTCTCCCACGGAGAGAAACTACGACATAGGGAATAGGGAGCTGCTGGCCATTAAATGGGCGTTTGAGGAGTGGAGGCATTTTCTGGAGGGGGAGAGGCATTGTGTAACTGTTGTCACTGACCATAAAAACCTTATGTTTCTCGAGTCTGCTAAGAGGTTGAATCCCCGTCAAGCCAGATGGGCTCTGTTTTTTACTCATTTCGATTTTTCCATTACGTTCAGCCGGGAAGTAAAAATGTGAAGGCGGACACATTATCTCGGAGCTTCCATACTTTTCAACCTACTGAGGTACCACCTGAATCCATCCTACCAGCAAAAATCTTCATAGCAGCTCTTACCCAGGATATCTCGGCTCGCATTAGGTCTGAACAACATCTGGCACCGGTATCCACCCCAACGGATAAGTTGTTTGTTCCCGTACAATTTCGTCTCCAGCTGTTGGGTGAGTGTCACGATTCTGCCTTTTGTGGAAATCCGGGTGTTGAGGGCACTAAGGATCTGGTTTATAGATCTTATTCGTGGCCCACTCTTACTAGGGATGTCAAGTCCTACGTGTCAGCCTGTGAGGTTTGTGCCAGGTCCAAGACACCTAGGACTCGCCCTGCTGGTAACCTATGACCCCTACCCATTCCCAGTAGACCCTGGTCCAATATCTCGATGGACTTTATAACTGACCTACCGCCGGCAGAGGGTAAGACTGTAGTTTGGGTAGTGGTCGATAGGTTTAGCAAGATGGTCCATTTCATTCCCCTGTCTAAACTCCCGAATGCCAAAACTTTGGCGTCTATTTTTGTGAAAGAAATTGTTCGATTGCATGGTATACCGGAAAATATTGTTTCTGACAGGGGTGTGCAGTTTGTGTCCAAATTCTGGAGGGCCTTCTGTCAAAAATGTAAAATTTCATTGTCTTTTTCCTCTGCCTACCACCCTGAGAGTAATGGGCAGACTGAACGCCTTAATCAGTCTGTGGAACAATTCTTGAGGTTGTATGTTGCTGATGACCAGCAATTATGGGTGAAATTTCTTCCATTGGCTGAATTTGCTTTGAATAACCGTGTCAATTCTTCTGCTGGGGTTTCACCTTTCTTTTGTAACCATGGTTTCCATCCCCGTTTTCATTCTGGGTCATCCGTCTCCTCCTCTAACCCTGAGGCGGATAGGCTCTCCTCTGAACTGTGCACAGTTTGGGCCCGGGTTCAATCGAACTTAGAAAAGGCTCAAAGTTCTCAGAAACTCAAGGCCGATAGGAGACGTTCAAGGGGGTGAATTTTCAGGTTGGGGATAAGGTATGGTTGTCCTCCAAGAATCTCTCTCTTAAGGTAGATTCTAAAAAGTTTGCTCCTCGTTTTTTTGGACCATATAAGATCACGGAGGTGATTAACCCGGTATCATTTAGGTTGGAGCTGCCCGAGTCATTCCACATTCATAATGTGTTCCATAAATCTCAACTTAAAAAATATTTTGAACCGGTAGTACCATTGAAAGCCTCGCCTCCGTCGGTTCTTGTTAATGATGCTGTCGAGTATGTGGTGTCTAAAATAGTGGATGTCAGGAAGGTGCGTAATTCCTTGCAGTACCTGATTCACTGGAAGGGGTATGAACCTGAAGAGAGATCTTGGGTACCTGCCAGGGAGGTTCATGCTCCTAGACTTGTTAGAAAATTTCATTTAGAACACCCTGAAAGGCCATCGCCTGAAGTCTTTGGTCCGGTGGCCCCTCGTAAAAGGGGGGGTACTGTAACGGGGTTCCGAAGGCGCACTCGGTCCCCCATTAGCCGCAGCCCTGCTGCTTAGCTTCGGGAGCGAGGATCTGTGTTTGACCTCGTTCCCAGGGCGGCTTTGCTAGCTGGGTGGCTCCCTGCTCCTAGGTCTGCCTTGAGCGCCGAGCTGATCACTCGGTGCTCGACTGGTTGGTCTGTCGGTCATGTGACGCTGGCCACATCACATGACCCTCACTCCCCACTATAAATACAGGCAGCCTGCTGGCCACAGGTTGCCTGTTAATTTAGGTTCCACCTGTGGTTTTGTTTTTCCTGGCGTACTTACCTCCTGCTGAATTCCTGACGATCCTCTGCCTGCTCCTTGTGTACTTTGCTGCTCTCCTGGTATTCTGACCCCGGCCTTCTCCTGACGATCCTCTACTGACTCCTTTGGTACTACACGACTCTCCTGGTATTTATGACCCCGACTTCTCCTGACAATTCTCTGCTTGCTCCATTTGTACTTTGTATCTTTCCTGGTATTGACTCGGTCCGTTCACGTTCTGTTGTTTGTCTGTCTGTCATCCCTGCACTTAGTCCAAGCTAGGGATTGCCGTCCAGTTGTCCCCTGTCATTAGGACTCGCGAGGCAAGTAGGCAGGGCCAGGGGTAAGGGTGGAGCGCAGTGGTCACTTCCCTCTCCCCTGTGTGTGTGTGTACGCGACCGTTACATCATGTATACGAAGGGAGTCGGGTAGTTTTACTCTAAAAGACACCGGGTTAATAACCTCAATAATATTATATGGTCCTATGAAACGTGGAGAGAATTTTCGAGAACAATGTTTCAAAGAAAGATTCTTAGTCGACAACCATACTTTATCGCCGAGTACGAAATTTACTCCCTTGGAACGTTTCTTATTTGCATGTCTACACTGAAACTCCTGGGCCTTTTTCAGGTTCGCTTGAACCTGCGCCCAGACTGTGCACAGTCTAGAGGTGAAAGCATCTGCCTGTGGGTTAAGTGAGAACGCAGAGGAATTAGAGCTAAAACAAGGATGAAAACCACTATTACAAAAAAAAGGAGTTACTCCCTTTGGACAAATTAACCCGATTGTTGATGGCAAACTCTGCCAACGGGAGATATCTCACCCATAAAAGCTGATTGTGCGATACATAACACCTCAGGAAAAGTTCCACTGCCTAATTTAACCGTTCCGTCTGCCCATTAGTCTCTGGATGGAAAGCAGACGAAAAGGATAAAGAGATGTCGCATCTTTGACAAAAAGCTCTCCAGAATCCGGAAACAAACTGAATGCCCCTATCAGAGACAATATTTTCAGGAACACCATGCAGGCGTACCACATGTTCAATAAACAAGGATGCTAAGGTTTTCGCATCAGGGAGCTTACTTAAAGGAACAAAATGCACCATCTTGCTAAAACGGTCAACCACTACCCAAACCACTGACTTCCCCTCGGAGGGAGGCAGGTCAGAAATAAAATCCATGGAAATGTGTGACCATGGTTTGCAGGGAATGGGTAGTGGTTGTAGTTCACCAGCGGGATGTTTTCTCGGGGTCTTAGATCTGGCACATACCTCACAAGTCAAAACATAGGATCATACGTCCTTAGACAAAGTAGGCCACCAGAAGGACCTCAACAGCAATCTCTTAGTGGCAGCGATGCCTGGATGACTACACAGAACAGAGTCATGACACTCACCCATAAGACGAAAACGAAAATGCTCGGGAACGAACAACTTATCTGAAGGAGTTTGTGGAGGAGCAAGTTGCTGAGCTCGTTGAATTTCAGGGGAAAGATCCGAGGATATCGTTGCCGCAAAGATGCTTGCCGGTAAGATGGGTTCAGGAGGAGCGTCAGGAGGTTTGATGGCATTAAAACTCCTGGACAAGGCATCTGCTTTAATATTTTACTTCCTGGCCTGAAAGTAACAGAGAAGTTAAAACGAGTAAAAAATAGAGCCTGCCTAGCCTGCATAGGATTAAGGCGTTTAGCTGCCTCAAGAAACACTAAATTCTTATGATCAGTGAGGACCGTAATACAGTGTTTAGCCCCTTCTAAAAAATGCCTCCATTCTTCAAATGCCCATTTTATGGCCAGTAACTCGAGGTTTCCAATGTCGAAATTTCTCCCAGAAGGAGAGAACTTACGAAAGAAGAAGGCACACGGTCTTAAATTTGTGAAGTTGGAAGACCCCTGGGAAAGAATGGCCCCCACACCATCCTCCGAGGCATCCACCTCCACCACAAAAGGTTCCTCAGGATTAGGCTGAACCAAGACTGGGGCCACTTGAAAACAATTTTTTAAAGTCTCAAAGGCCTGACAGGCCTCCAATGACCAGTTGACAAGATCAGACCCTTTCTTAGTTAAATCAGTAAGGGGCTTAGTGATAACAGAAAAATTCTTTATGAATTTACGATAAAAGTTGGCGAATCCTAAAAAGTGTTGAAATGCCTTTAAGGAGGATGGTCTTACCCAGTCTTGAATAGCCTGAACCTTACTGGGATCCATTTTAAATGAATGTGGAGTAATAATGTACCCAAGATAAAGAATCTCTTGAACTCCAAACACACATTTCTCTAATTTAACGGACAGATGATTCTCCCTGAGGATTCTAAGAACAGATCTGATGTGAGATACATGGGTATTCCAGTCAGGTGAAAAGACAAGAATAACATCAAGATAAACAATCATAACTTTGCCGATAAGTTCTCTAAAAATGTCATTCATAAAGTTCGGAAACACAGCTGGGGCATTACATAGACCGAATGGCATAACATATACTATATACAGTAATCGACCATGAACAAGGGAAAGATGCAATAAAAAAAGAACTTTCTAAGGATAGGACTCTTACTATAGCACAGGTTGATTTTATCATTGAAGGAATAGATTTTATTCTCAAACACAATTATTTTGATTTTAATGGCCAATTTTATTTACAGACTCAGGGCACTGCCATGGGCACCAGGTTTGCCCCCAGTTATGCCAACCTTTTTATGGCAATTGGGAGGAGACCACCATTACTCCCAAACTGGGGACAGACCTGGTGCTCTTGCAGAGATACATTGATGATGTATTTTTTATCTGGCAATCAGGCCAATCTAATTTGGACCAATTTTTAAGTGATATTAATAATAACAATTTTAATTTGAGATTTACCTCCACAATAAGCCAAACAAGATTAGAATTTTTGGACCTACAAATCCAAATTGTAGATGATAAAATAAGTTGCAGCACTTTCATTAAACCAACGGCTCGCAATAGTTTCATACTATATAATAGCTGCCATCTTCGAAAATGGCTCTTAAACATACCTCAAGGGCAGTTCAGAAGAATAAAAAGAAATTGCACAGCGGACCAAGAATTTGAGGTTGAGGCAATAAGGATGAAAAAACAGTTTTTAGAGAAACAATATCCCCTAAAAATGCTCGATGAAACCCTTGATAGGGTCCGCAACATGGATAGGAAGACCTTTTTCGATGATAGCATTTTACCTCAAAAAAGGATTATTGATCGGTGAGGATGATATTGCCATATAATGAACAATATGCAAAAGTCCAAAAAATTATTAGGAAACACTGGCACATGGTCCAGAAAGATAAGATCATTGGGGCCATGATGCCAGAATTTCCATTAATCTCCTTTACAAAGGCCCCTAATTTGGGCCTGAAGGTAGCCCCATCCATTAAATCTAGGACAAAAAAAGCACAAACAGTACAAAAATGGGCCGATATTAAAGTTTTTTTTAGGTGTGGACAGTGCAATAATTGCAAGTCCACGACCTTTCCAAAAAAGACAATGGAGATAACATCTACCTCAAATGGACATAAACACATGATTAAAGAATTCTTATCCTGCGATTCAAGTGACGTAATCTATATCATCGAATGCCCTTGTGGATTACAATATATTGGGAGAACGAAGAGATTATTAAAGAAGAGAATAGCGGAGCATATTGCTAAGATTAAAAAGGGCTTTGATAATCACTCCCTCTCGAGCCATTTTAAAGATAAGCATAATCAGGATCCCTCAGGCCTGAAATTCGTAGCCCTTGAAAAGGTACATAAGGATTGGAGGGGAGGGGACCACATTGGCAGGATGTCAAGAGCAGAGACACAGAAGATTTTCGAATTCGACACACTCCTGCCAATGGGGTTGAACTCTGACTTTGAATTATTTGGCTTCCTGTAGGTTCGTTTTGGGGTGGGTGGCACCGGCTGACTAGGAACTGTACCATATTTAAGGTGGCCGGTCCCTCTTAGCCGATGGCACTTACCCATACCATACGACATTGAATATTGAACATTGAACTGTGAATTTTAAACAATTCGAGCCACCATTGACATATATAATTGATCAATGCATTTTTAACCAGCCGTTTACTATATCTTTGATATTTTTGATATTGTTTTTAGGTTTTTATTTATTTCTCTACGTCATAATATATCAACATGGGGGCATCAATTGATTTTAGACATTTTAGATGTTTTAGTATTTAATACACAATATTTTAAGATGAATATTGATTATTTATGGATTAACATAGCTTAAAAAGTGATTTCCAATAAAAACGCAATGAAAACGCATCAAAAACGCATCAATACCGCATATGCGTTTTTTCTTTATATGATTTTTTTTTTTTTTGTGCAATGTGATCTATAGAATGTAGTGAGTTTGCACAGTGAAGACCAATGTGGAAAGTATTTATCTTATTAGAGAAAAGAGCATTATTCGATCCAAATCGATTCCATGGTAAAAATCCATTACAGAATTTGAGGACAACCGGATTCATTTCCCATTTTTCAAACTCCCAAATCTCCCTATAAAAGGAGCAGCACTATGTAGGGGAGGTCAACCACTGAGGAAGGGGCCACTAAGAGCCCCGAAACGCGTTTGGTACTGGACCCCCTCATTCAACACAAGAACCACCAACTTCTACAGCTCTGAATTCCTCTGGAGAAAACTTATTGAGGACCTATCACATGCATTTGTGGAGCTGTGGACTGTGAAAGAAACTACTGGCGCCAGTAAGTGAAAGCTTGTTAAAGTAAAAGGACATCAGCTGTCGAAATTCCTTGAAAACTGCTAAGGCAAACCGCATATTACTATTCCACAAACAAAATCGATACTCACGTGAATAAAGCAGTAGCGGAGGATCGCATCTGGATCACCACGCGGGACGCCGCGGTCTGTCGATTGGATCCGCCTGCAGACATCTGTTTTGTGAGTAAATAACATAACCATAGATGGAATAAGTATTTGCGACTAATATAATCGGCACAGTCCTATCTCTTGACTTTGTAACTTGGTCCTTGTACAGACTAATCTATATACAAAAAATTCGGACAATCTACGATTATATGTAGATGTTGGGACATTGGGTCGAATATCTTGAATATAATACCACTCTTTTCATATGATTATTTATATGAAATTTTGGACTTGTGTCTATTGATGCGAAATTTATGGACATCGGATTTAAGGATAACCATTGCGTTTTATAGGAACTCTGTGGTTTTAATAATTAATTGTTTTTATTGTGAAGGTACTATATAGTCTGGCCAGACCTATTTATTGTGTTTATTGATTGTAGTGTCATTATATGTTTATCGTTATTGCTAATTTTATCATTATTATAGCATTTTATTTAATAAAGTACCACATACTCCATATATTGCGAGTGCCCAGCCCTTCTTTTGAAATATAACAAGATACTCAAAGTGTCCCTCTGGGGTATTAAAGGCCGTTTTCCATTCATCACCTTCCTTAATACGAATCAAGTTATAAGCCCCCCTCAAATCGAGTTTAGAAAACCAAGAAGCACCCAAGATCTGGTTAAATAAATCCGGAATCAACGGGATGGAATATTGATTCCTAATAGTAATTTTATTCAAGTTTCTATAATTAATACAGGGTCTGAGACCACCGTCCTTCTTCTTAACAAAAAAGAACCCAGCTCCCAAGGGCGAGGTGGAGGGCCTAATATGTCCCTTCTTAAGACTCTCCTGGATGTAGTCTCTCATGGCAGTGCGTTCAGGACCAGAGAGACTGTAAATCCCTTAGGAAACTTGCCCGAACTCCAGTTTATGACCGGATTATGTTGCTAAAGCCAGGGCATGCCAAGAACTACTTGTACCGGAAGATTCTCTAAAATGAAAAAAAAAAAACATTTCTCAGAGTGGCAGACCCCTACAGACAGGGTAATCTCGGGAGTACAGAGTTTTATCGTGCCCCCTAGGAGGGGAGTAGAGTCGATAGCAACCACCTGGACAATTTTAGTATTGGGATCCCTACCCGTTCAACAAATTTGAGATCAACAAAACTAAATGCTGACCCAGAATCTACAAAAGCACTTCCTGACCCCTTTAAGACCCCAAAGGAAATTGAGATAGGCAGGAATAGTTTGCTTCTTACCACGCGACTTAGATTGCACACATACTTTTCCAGCTCACCTGTCCGGTCTATATTGCTCCCGACTCCTGAATCCTTGGGTGAGTCCCAGATACGGCAATGCAAAATATATGAAGAAAACGGCTTCAGAATCCAATGAAGGTCCTCTAAAACTTCTCCTTTATTATGATAAATAGTACAGAAGACACATGCACTTTGTATACAGTGATTGTTAACGCGTTTCAGACATATCGTCCTTAGTCGTGACAAAGTATTGTGATGGAGAGCTTAAATTTAAATGTGTACTAATCCCTCCTCTCAAAAACCAAGGGGAGGGAAAAACTACTCCATTGGTCACTCCATCACGATATCACCTGTTACCTAATACACACATCATCAGATTGCAGATGCCTTTCACACTGAGCTCAGGTTCTTTCACCAGGTTAACCCTTGCCTTCCATCTTGTTCATGAGACAAACATTGTCTCCACATTTGGGCTTCGCTACTCTGGCTCAAATGAACCGCACCGTGTGAACAACAAACTACCTTATAAAACATATGGTAACTAACCTTTACATGGCCTTAATCCTATACAATAAAAACCTACACAGAGATCTATATAACCAGCTTGGAAACACATTTTATCTTACATTTGCTACAAGTTATTGATAAATATACATGAGCTCTTTTTTCAAATTCAAACCCGCAGGAACTCTGCTATTCAGCCTAAATATCCAGTACACCTCACGGAGGAGGAGTTTTTTGCGGTGGTCATCACCCCTCAAAGGCACAAAAACCTTTTGTCCTGCGGTCATGAACTTGTACAAAATGTCTTGCTACATTGGAAATGTTTATGGCAGTGGGATTTGTAATATAATTAAGGTGTTACAATATCCTATTTTTACATTTACGTATGGTACTTCCCACATACATGAGGTCACATTATGTGCAACGGATGATATATACCACACCAGTGGTGTTACAGTTTATGTAGCTTTTAATTGAAAAAATAAAAGAATGATCAAAATTCTCAAAGGTTTGTGTTGGGACAACATAGTTGCACGTTTTGCAGGGGCTACCACCACATTTGGTGAAACCCCTATAACTTAGCCAGTTATTTTTCTTATTGATATTCTTTTTGGATGAGAATGATGAGGGTGACAGGGTGCTGGACAAAGTTGGAGCCCTCCTTGACACTATATGACATCCAGATTTCAATGCATCATATAATATCTCATCGTCATATAGAATTGGAAAACAGCTATTCACTATATTCCGTATTTTGCCAAATTGTTTGCTGAATGTTAAAGTCAAGGTGGGGACAGTGTCCCGCTCCCCGCCACCCTGATGATTCTCATCTCTCACCCGATTTTTGCTGTATTTTGGTCCGTCCTTGCAACCAAAGAGCATATGAAATCTGTTTTTCTGCAATGCTATATTTTTGTCTCTCTCTCGAGCACCCAATCTGGATAATTTCTAGTCTTTAATCTCTTGTCAATCATAATACATTCTTCTTCAAAAGAAGAAATGGAGTTGCAGTTCCTCAGGGCCCGGATATATTCACCCACAGGAATCGCTTTAATAACATGAAATGGATGATGGCTCTTTGCATTAAAGGGCTTCTGTCACCCCACTAAAGTCATATTTTTTTTTGGGCTAGTTAAATTACTTATAATGCGATATATGAAAATATAATGGTCTTACTTACTGAAGTTCAGCAGTTTCTTCTAAAAACGAAGTTTTATATTATGTAAATTAGGTCTCTACAAGCAAGTAGGGCGGCTATTTGCTGGTAGCAGCTGCAGAAAACCGCCCCATCGTCGTGTTGATTGACAGGGCCAGCCGGGATCTCCTCCTCCTGCCAGCCCTGTCGGCATTTCAAAAATCGCGCGCCTGTGTTCATTCGGTGCAGGCGCTCTGAGATGAGGAGGCTCGCCTCCTCAGCACTCCCTCAGTGCGCCTGCGCCGATGACGTCTTCTATTTCGGTGATGTCATCGGCGCAGGCGCACTGAGGGAGTTCTGAGGAGACGAGCCTCCTCATCTCAGAGCGCCTGCGCCGAATGAACACAGGCACGCGATTTTTGAAATGCCGACAGGGCTGGCCGGAGGAGGAGATCCCGGCTGGCCCTGTCAATCAACACGACGAGGGGGTGGTTTTCTGCAGCTGCTACCAGCAAGTAGCCGCCCTACTTGCTGGTAGAGACCTAATTTACATATTATAAAACTTTGTTTTTAGAAGAAACTGCTGAATCAAAGTAAGTAAGACCATTATATTTTCATATATCGCAATATAAGTAATTTAACTAGCTCAAAAAAAAAAAAGAGACTTTGGTGGGGTGACAGAAGCCCTTTAAGTAGGGAATTGCCTGCTTTTCTATAAGTCCGTGTGTGCACCATCTCACCTGGATAACCAGTGAGTGTTAGATCCAGAAAATTGATGCTAGTGTTTTCCACAGTACACGTGAAGCGTGGATTGTATCCATTGTCATTTAAATAGCCCTGGAGGTCCGGGACGACAGACACATCGCCCACCCATATAAAGAGCAGGTCATCAAAGTATCTGCCGTACCAGACCAATCCAGAGCCAAATGGATTATTTGGGTTGTAAATATATTTCTCTTCCCAATACGCCATAGTTAAATTTGCCAATGAGGGCGAGAATTTCGCCCCCATTGACACTCCACGTGTCTGGAGATAATACACCCCATCGAACATAAAATAATTGTGCACTAACAAGAATTCAGCAATTTCACATACATAGTCAATAAAGTCATCATTATATCCTGTGTACTTATGGAGATGAAATTCCATGGCCAGTAATGCGACTCTGTGGGGAATAGATGGATACAGCGCCACTACATCTGCCGTGACCCATTTAAAATCTCGCTGCCATTTGAGATTATACATGGCTCTTGAAACATCTGCTGTATCCCTTAGGAAACCTGGTACGCGCCTGACCATTGGCTGTAAGATGTTATCTAGCCAATTGCCCAGGAGTTCTGTCAGGGACCCTATTCCTGATACTATTGGCCGCAAAGGGGGAGGGTGGACAGACTTGTGAACCTTGGGCAGAGCATGCATTATTGGTGTCACCGGTGCATCCACGCACAGATACCTAAATTCGGCGTCCTCAAAGACACCCATATCACGACCCCTATGAATCAATATCAAATATTTGCTATTAAACTCCATTAAAGGGTCCTTTACAAGTTTCCTGTACGTGGATGCATCAGATAACATATCCAACATTTGTTTATTGTACATGTCCCTTTCCAAGACTACCACCGCTCCCCCCTTGTCCGCCATTTTAATCACAATCTCATCAGACATTTGTATCTCCGATAAGGCCTGAATCTGAGAACGAGTCAAGTTGTCCAGACCTCTGGCCTCATTCGTCTCCTTCTGCAATCTCCTAAGCCCCTTCTCTAGGACTTCTTGAAAAATATCCTGGCAGTACGTGACATTACAGGGTAGAATCGGGGATTGTGTGTTTTCAAATTTTTTTTTTCTCCCTCATTGGCAAATTTAACTATGGCGTATTGGGAAGAGAAATATATTTACAACCCAAATAATCCATTTGGCTCTGGATTGGTCTGGTACGGCAGATACATCGATGATCTGCTCTTTATATGGGCGGGCGATGTGTCTGCCATCCCGGACCTCCGGGGCTATTTAAATGACAATGGATACAATCTACGCTTCACGTGTACTGTGGAAAACATTAGCATCAATTTTCTGGATCTAACACTCACTGGTTATCCAGGTGAGATGGTGCACACACGGACTTATAGAAAAGAAATAGCAGGCAATTCCATACTTAATGCAAAGAGCCATCATCCATTACATGTTATTAAAGCAATTCCTGTGGGTGAATATATCCGGGCCCTGAGGAACTGCAGCTCCACTTCTTCTTTTGAAGAAGAATGTATTATGATTGACAAGAGATTAAAGACTAGAAATTATCCAGATTGGATGCTCGAGAGAGGCAAAAATATAGCATTGCAGAAAACCAGATTTCATATGCTCTTTGGTTGCAAGGACGGACCAAAATACAGCAAAAATCGGGTGAGAGATGAGAATGATCAGGGTGGCGGGGAGCGGGACACTGTCCCTACCTTGACATTAACATTCAGCAAACAATTTGCCAAAATACGGAATATAGTGAATAGCTGTTTGCCAATTCTATATGACGATGAGATATTATATGATGCATTGAAATCTGGATGTCATATAGTGTCAAGGAGGGCTCCAACTTTGTCCAGCACCCTGTCACCCTCATCATTCTCATCCAAAAAGAATATCAATAAGAAAAATAACTGTCTAAGTTATAGGGTTTCACCAAATGTGGTGGTAGCCCCTGCAAAACGTGCAACTATGCTGTCCCAACACAAACCTTTGAGAATTTTGATCATTCTTTTATTTTTTCAATTAAAAGCTACATAAACTGTAACACCACTGGTGTGGTATATATCATCCGTTGCACAGAATGTAACCTCATGTATGTGGGAAGTACCATACGTAAATGTAAAAATAGGATATTGGAACACCTTAATTATATTACAAATCCCACTGCCATAAACATTTCCAATGTAGCAAGACATTTTGTACAAGTTCATGCCCGCAGGACAAAAGGTTTTTGTGCCTTTGCAGTGGAAAAGGTCTTTGCACCTTTGAGGGGTGGTGACCACCGCAAAAAACTCCTCCTCCGTGAGGTGTACTGGATATTTAGGCTGAATAGCAGAGTTCCTGCGGGTCTGAATTTCAATAACTTGTAGCAAATGTAAGATAAAATGTGTTTCCAAGCTGGTTATATGGATCTCTGTGTAGGTTTTTATGGTATAGGATTAAGGCCATGTAAAGGTTAGTTACCATATGTTTTATAAGGTAGTTTGCTGTTCACACGGTGCGGTTCATTTGAGCCAGGGTATCGAAGCCCAAATGTGGAGACAATGTTTGTCTCATGAACAAGATGGAAGGCAAGGGTTAACCTGGTGAAAGAACCTGAGCTCAGTGTGAAAGGCATCTGCAATCTGATGATGTGTGTATAGGTAACAGGTGAGATCGTGATGGAGTGACCAATGGAGTAGTTTTTCCCTCCCCTTGGTTTTTGAGAGGAGGGATTAGTAAACATTTAAATTTAAGCTCTCCATCACGATACTTTGTTACGACTAAGGACGATATGTCTGAAACGCGTTAACAATCACTGTATACAAAGTGGATGTGTCTGCTGTACTATTTATCATATTAAAGGAGAAGTTTTAGAGGACCTTCATTGGATTCTGAAGCCGTTTTCTTCATATATTTTGCATTGCTTCTTACCACCTCTGGGAATACCTTGTCCTTGGATCCCTCTGACTTGGAAGATCTTCCGGAAGGAGGAGCTTTGGGACATTGACGAATCCAGTGGTCGGAATCACCACAATAAAAGCAAGAGCCGCGACGACGGCGTAGTTCTCTTCGCGTCATCCCAAGCTGCATGGGCTCGTCCAACTGAGCCTCCATCTTGGGTTCGGTAGGAGAAGTCTCAGGTTTGAGAAGGGGATGAGGAGAAAACAAATGCTCCCGCTCTCTCTCTCTAATCCGTCTGTCTAATCTGATGGCTAAGGTCATGGTCTCCTCTAAAGAGTCAGGACTGGGGTAGCAGACCAGCATATCCTTCAACCTCTCTGTCAACCCTCCTCTAAATTGGCATTTGAGAGCAGGTTCGTTCCAGCCCAAGGGAACGCACCACTTGCGGAACTGGGTGCAATAATCTTTCACGGGCCGCTCTCCCTGGGTAAGGGCCTTTAGATTAGATTCAGCCACAGATGCCCGGTCAGGCTCATCGTAAAGGACCCCTAGTGCCTGGAAAAAGAGGTAGACAGAATTGAGACAAGGGGAGTCAGACTGCAAAGAAAAGGCCCACTTCTGGGGGTCCCCTTGAAGCAAATAGATGATTATCCCAACCCTTTGTGGGTCAGGGCCTGAGGAGTGAGTTCGTAGTTGGAAATAAAGTCTGCAGCTCTCCCTGAAAGCTAAAAAATTCCGGCGGTCACCCGAGAACCGGTCAGGTAATTTAATATGTGGTTCTACCTGAATGGTGGCAGGAGCGAGAATGGGGGGTGTCTGGGCGGTCTCCTGTACCTGTAACCTCTCCCCTAATTCTTGCACAATTTGGGCAAGACCCTGCACATGCTCGGTGAGACTCTGTAGAGGGTCCATGTTAATTTGAGGCCTGTGATTCTGTCATGGGTAAGGAAGGTAGAGAGGAAGTGCACCCCCTAAACTGCCACCCTCAACCCTGTCCCTGCCTACTTGCACCACCCGCCCTAGGTAATAGTACACACAGCCCTAGAGACGAAAATCACAGGCAACCTGTAGCCAGCAGGCCGCCTGTATTTATAGTGCGGAGTGAGGGTCATGTGACGTGGCCAGCGTCACATGACTGACAGACAGACGAGTCAAGCACCGAGTGATCAGCTCGGCGCTCAAGGCAGACCAAGGGGCAGGGAGCCTCCCAGCTAGCAAAGCCACCCTGGGAACGAGGCCAAACACAGATCCTCGCTCCCGAAGCTAAGCAGCAGGTCTGCGGCTGATGGGAGACCGAGTGCGCCTTCGGTGCCCCGTTACAGTAACGTTTACAAATCCTAAATACCCCAGTGACATTCCCTAGAATTTTTTATTAATCATTCCAATAACAGGGCATTTTAAGAGTCCTGTATTGTTATTTATCGTCACTACCTCCCCGAGTCGGGAGTGGGTAATTGCAGCGCGACCCCTCCTTTCCTTTAATTCTTCCTTTTTAATAGCTTCTCCCACATTTCTGCTCGATCACAATTAAATTTCACCCATTGATCTCCCTTGAATGTGGTATCTCTTTCTCACGCTCCCTCTCCGGCGTGGAACCCTGATTCGCCGCTAACCGTGATCAACATGGTAGACGCAGAAAAGAACATCGAAAGTTGATAGAGCAGATATCCAATTAGATCGTGAACATCACGGGGACGTGCGACATGGTGGAGCAGTATGTGTGCACACGCCTACACGTACTGACTGATGGGTCTGCCCCCTGCAACTTCTGGGTCTCCAAATTGGGCACATGGCCTGAGCTTGCCCTTGACGCTTTGAAGGTGCTGGCCTGCCCTGCAGCCAGTGTATTGGGGGTACCCTAATTTAAAAAAATATAAATAAATTTAAAACCAAAAAGCAATGTAGGCTACCTCCTCCACCGCCGCTTCCACCTACACCGCCACATCCACTGCCTTCTCAACCTCCTACTCCATATGGACCTCGTCCTCCTAGATTAATATTTTTTATTTTTATGTATTTTATGTTATTTAAAGTCATTTCCCTATCCACATTTGCTTGCAGAGCACTTGCCATGCTCTTAACCACATTTTGATGCCATTTGCAGCTCTCTAGCCCATTCCATTACATTTTTTTTAGCCATTTTAGTGCTCAAAAGTTCGGGTCCCCATTGACTTCAATGGGGTTCGGGTTCGGGGTCAAGTTCGGGTCCCGAACTCGAACTTTTTTGTGAAGTTCGGCCGAACCCGTCGAACCCGAACATCCAGGTGTCCGCTCAACTCTACTGCTGACCTCTAGCTGACTTTACTAGGAGACCTACGAGATCCTTTGCAATCCGTTCAAACGGTACTTCAATGATTGGCAGAAAGACCAAGGGGCTTTTGAAATGTGGGACAGGGGCTGTCAACTGGCAGGTGGGACACGACTGGCAATAGTCTACTATTTCCTTGTAACACCCCGGTCAATAGAATCTCTGCAGGATGCGTTCTTGGGTTTTACCTGCCCCCAAGTGTACCCCTAAAACATGAAAGTGGGCCTTACCTAATACTAAGCGTTGATAGGGACCAGGTACTAGCAGTTGTTCCACTACTTCATCCCTACTTTTGGTCACTCTATGTAACAGATCATTATTTATGGCGAAGTGGTGAAACTGATTACCCGGGACTTTGTGCAACCCCATTCAGTACTGAGACATTTTCCCGGGCACCTTTTGAGATAAGATCCCTGAGCTGTGCCTCTCAAAAATTATCCCGAGACACCTCAAGATCAAGAACATTGGTCGCAGGGGTTAATTTCTCATCCTCATCTCCTAACATTACAGCTAGCGGAGACTCCGATATTGCCCCAGGACACACCATTACCTTTCCCAACACATCACTACTAGAACACTCAGTACTTGTCAGTCTCATCAAGACCTCAGCTTTAGCCCATAGGTCCCAGAACAGTGGAAAGTCTCTTCCCAGTATCATTGGGTGCAGTAAGTCCTTCACGACTCCCACCTCATGTTGTATAGTACCACACGCAGTGTTTATGGATACCTGAGCAACCGGATAATCCCTGGTGTCTCCATGGATACACAACACTCCCACATGCTTTTCAGGGTTTAATACATGAGGCACCATGGACGTCATCAAAGTGACCAAACTGCCGGAGTCCAGAAGGGCAGTCACCATGACACCGTTCACGGTCACTTGACACACCTGGGGTTCTTTCCAGGCTTGGGTAATTGCACTGCACAGAGGATGTACAAAAAGGGAATAATGTTGGACCACACTGCACTCCATGGACTCCGTAGACAAAGGGCAGTGTGCTGCTATATGTTCAGGAGCCTGACACCTCCAACAGATAATGGGGCCAGCCTGGACTCTGGTTCCGGGCTCCAACTTCTCCTTGACCTGGGTTTTCTAGTTGGGAGTGGATTGTAGTCCTTTCTTTGGGAACCCTGTTCCATTTTTAGAGCCGCGATATGGCCGTCTCAAACCCGCCAGATTTTCCAGGGAATCCTCCATGCTGATATACCTTTCTACGGGGCTTATCAATTTGTCCGAAGTCTGGGGGTTTCCCTGGGCAACCCAACATTGTATGGGTTTTGGCAGCGTATGTAGGAACCGATCCATCACCACTTTTTCTACCATTTGAGCTGGGGAGGATGAGTCTGGCTACAACCATTTTTGTACGAGGTGGAATAGCACGAACATTTGTGACCTGGGAGGCTTGTCTTGGCAAAACTCCCAGCGTTGAACACTCTGCGCTTGGACTGCGACAGTCACACCCTGCCGAGCAAGAATTTCCACTTTTAACTTACTGTATTCTTTAGCATCTTGCAGGGTTAAATCGTAATATGCTTTCTGTGGTTCTCCCGTTAAATAAGTTGCAAACACTTCTGCCCACTGCTCGGGTGGGAGACTCTCCCTTTCCGCCACCCTTTCAAATACGGTCAGGTACGCCTCAACATTGTCCTCAGGCATCATTTTTTGTAAAGTCTCCCTCACAGCTTTCCGGGCTTTTACATTGCCGCTTTGACTGGGAAGGCTCACACCCTCCTGGGATTTGATGGCCTTGGTCAATACAGACATCTGTCGTATAAGGACCTAATTAGTCTTTTGTTGGGCTTGCATAGCCTCCATATGGGCTTTCTGCTGTTGAGCAGTAGCCTGTTGCTGCAGCAAATTAGCCTGCACCAAATGCTTTACTAGATCCTCCATGTTTGGAAGTTCAGACTGTAATCTGGCTGCTGTTTTTATCCAGGACATTCACCTCCTACAACTGCCTGTGGCTATGATTTCTAGGAGCGTTCTGCACACATCTTACACCAATTGTGGGGGTTTTAACTCAGTCACTGTTCACACACACAGGAGTCAATTTAGTCTTCACCACAGACAGAGTTTGTTCCAGCAAACAATAATAAACATGTCCAAGCTTTAGCTTTAAGATTTCTTCAGCGCACACATATTTGATAACATAAAGTCCCACACTCTGAGTTCAGTCCAGGCAGGGTAACAAAACAGTAGAATCTCACCACTCTTTGGGATCTTTCTGAGACAACTCCCAGCCCAGCTTGTTCAGCTTTCGGATAGCCCATCCAAGCTTTATATACCTAGCTAAAATCTTCCCAGCCTCTTTAACCACACCTTTAGGGAAAAACCCTGGATGGAGTACGAGAGTGACCTGTCCTACCCAAACTCTCTGGTCACTCCTAAAACCTGGACCCAAAATCCACTTTAATCAAAACCTCCCAGCAACCTAATGTTACTGGCGTTCTACTTCCCGGGTATTATATCACTGAGGAATACATCCTCACTGAGACGTACCGACCATCCATGATTCTCCCCTGTAGGTTATTACAGTGCCCAGCAAGTGGGCAAGGTATGGCATAAAAATGTATAAAGTCTGTGAGAGTAGCTCTGGGTACACTCACAACTTCCGGGTTTACGAAGGGAGGGACACCCGGATTGAACCCCCGGAATGCCCCCGTCTCCTAAGAGTTAGTGGGAAGATAGTGTGGGACTTACTGCACCCACTGCTGGATAAGGGTTACCATCTCTACATGGATAATTACTACACCAGTCTACCACTGTTCCAGTCCCTAGCTTCCAGAGGTACTGTGGTGTGCGGCACAGTACACAAAAATCAGGGAGGCCTCCGTAGATCCCTGATAGGGCAACCACAGAAAAGGAGAAAGCCGTGCTCTCTTCAATCATAACATGTTGGCGGTTAACCACAAGGACAAGAGGGATGTCCTTTTACTGACCACCATTCACAGTAACACCAGCTCCCCTGCCGCTGTACAAGGTACCACAACCACTGTCCCCAAGCCAGACTGTATCCTGGACTACAATAAACACATGGTGGAGGTTGATCGTTCAGATCAAGTTCTGAAGCCCTACAATGCCACATGAAAAACAAAACATGTGATATCAGTGATATAATACCCGGGAAGTAGAACGCCAGTAACATTAGGTTGCTGGGAGGTTTTGATTAAAGTGGATTTTGGGTCCAGGTTTTAGGAGTGACCAAGAACATTCCTACAATTTCAAGAGGTGGTGATAAAGGCCCTAATTTTTTCAAACCAACCAATGGAGGGTCACAGTACTTCTGTAAGTTACCCTGCCCGAGTTGTACCAGGGCCACATTTCACTGGTGAAGTCCCCCAAACAGCGAGAACAGGAAAGACCCAAAAAGGATAAAGGGTGTGTTCCAAAGGGGGGATAAGGAAAGACAAGGATTGTTTAAGAATATATCACTCATCCATGGAATACTTTCATCCTTGATGTACCCTGTAATTTTAACACCTTATAACTGATTTTGTCCACAGGGCTCACATATCCACTTTTCACCTACCACTACATATTAATTTCTGTAATACACCTGTTTGGTCAAAGGTGCCCTTTCCACCACTTAAAATGTTCGTACAGGGGCTCTCTTTCCAAAATGGGGTCACTTCTTGGGGTTTTTCTAATTTCTGGGGACCTCAGGAACTTTTTAACATGCGACATGTCACCTAGAATCCATGTCTATTTATTCAGGCCTGTGAAATCCATATTTTGCAGTTTGCCTCTACAGCCCTGCTGTGTGCTCATACAGCAGGCTACAAGCACATATGGGGTGTTTCCTGAATAAGGAGAATATGGGGAACACATACCGGGGTGCATTTTCTCCTTTAACCCCTTGTGAAAGTGAAAAATTGGGGTCTGCTTGTAATTTTATATTTTCACAAATGTGTGCTTTGAAATCCTTTAACAAGTGTTTCTGCCTTCTGTGAGACACCTGGTTGCTGAAAACAACCCTTTCCACCACTTAAAATGTTTGCACAGGGGTGCTCTTTCTAAAATGGGGTCACTTCTTGGGGTTTTTAATTTCTGGGGACCTTAGGAATTATTTAACATGCGACATGTCACCTAAAATCCATGTCTGTTTATTCAGGCCTGCCAAATCCATATTTTGCAGTTTGCCGCTACAAGCACATATGGGGTGTTTCCTGAATGGGGAGAAAATGGGGAACACATAGTGGGGTGCATTTTCTCATTTAACCCCTTGTGAAAGTGAAAAATTGGGGTCTGCTAGTAATTTTTCATTTTCACAAATGTGTGCTTTGAAATCCTTTAACAAGAGTTTCTGCCTTCTGTGAGACACCTGTTTGCTGAAAAGTACCCTTTCCACCACTTAAAATGTTCACATGGAAGTGCTCCTTCCAAAATGGGGTCACTTCTTGGGGTTTTTAATTTCTGGGGACCTCATGAATATTTTAACATGTGACATGGCACCTAAAATCCATGTCTGTTTATTCAAGCTTGCAAAATCCATATTTTACACTTTGCTTCTAGAGCACTGCTATGCCCTCATACAGAAGGCTACAAGCACATATGGGTGCTGCTGTATTCAGGGGGAAATGGGTAACAAAATGTGGGGTGCATTTTGTCCTGTTACCCCTTGTAAAAGTGAAAAATGTGGGTGTAAACAACTTTTTCTGGAAAAATATTTCATTTTTCAGTTTCATAGCCAAGTATTAACTAATTCTGTGAAACGCCTGATTGGTCAAAGTGCTCACTACACACCTTGAAATACTCCTTGAGGGGTCTCATTTCTGGAATGGGGTCACTTTTTGGTGGTTTCCACTGTAAGGCCACCTCAGGATGACTTCATATGCGACATAGCTCCAAAAAGCCAATGTTGCAGAATCTGTCCTCCAAAAGCCCTCTGGTGTTCCTTCCCTTTTGAACCCTTTCATGCACTCAAAAATCCATTTTTGAGCACATGTGAGGTGTTGCCATATTCAGGGGGAAATGGGTAACAAAATATGGGGTGCATTTTGTCCTGTTTCGCCTTGTGAAAGTGAAAAATGTGGGTGTAAAGCTACTTTTTCTGGAAAAGAATTAAATTTTTCATTTTCACAGCCAAGTATTTCCTAATTCTGTGAAACGCCTGATGGGTCAAAGTGCTCAATACACACCTTGAAATACTCAGTGAGGGGTCTAGTTTCCAGAATGGGGTCACTTTTTTGGGGTTTACACTGTAGCGGTGCCTCAGGGTGTTTTCAAATACAAAATGGCACCTAAAAACCATTCTAGCAAAATCTGCCTCCAAAACCCATATGGCGCTGCTTTCATTATGACCACTGGCACATGCCCATAGAGCAGTTTATTGCCACATATGGGGTATTTCTGTAAACTGAAGAATCAGTGTAATGCATATTGAGGTTTATTTTGTTGTTAACCCTTCCTGTGTTGCAATGAAAAATTGATTAACATAAAAAATCTACCAAAAAGTGACATTCTGAAATGTAACCTCCATTTTAATTTCATTCTTGTAGAACACATCAAGGGTTAACAAAGTTTGTAACATCAGTTTTGAATAGTTTGAGGGGTGCAGTTTCTAAAATGGGGTCAATTATTTCAGGTTTCTATTACATAAGCCCCTCAAAATTACTTTATAACTGAATTGTTGCTTAAAAATTTTTTGGGGAAATTTTGGTGAAAATTAGAAAAATTGCTTCTAAAATTTGAAGCCTTCTAACATCCTAAAAAATAAAACATTTACAAAATGATGCCAACATAAAGTAAACATATGGGGAATGTTGATTGATAACTATTTTATGAGGTATTACTATCTGTCTTAAAAGTAGAGAAATTAAAATTTAGAAAATTGTGAATTTTTCAAAATTTTTGGTAAATTTGGGATTTTTTCATAAATAAAGGTGTAATATATTGACTCAAATTTATGACTGTCATGAAGTACAATGTGTCAGATGAACCATTCTTCCATTCCTCCCTTAAATAAGCATAGTTCATGTCATGCTCAATCCCACATAATAATTGAATAAAGAAATTGTCATAGCTTCATGATTTCAGATAGGAAAAAAAAAGCAATCCATCTTGCTAGACTCTATATACTTCTCGCATTCAGCGAGGCAATTTTAAGATTAGAACTCATTCAGAATCAGAGAGATCAGGTAGAATCCCTCCAGGATCTTCAGGGGGAGAAGAAAACTATTGTATATTTTTGGGATGTGATAGGCTCACTGCCTCTTTTGCAATTCCTTCTTGTTTTAACATAGGTTTTTTACTTTGAACTTTGTCAGTTTTTGATTCCTTCTTTTCCTAGGTTTCTCCAGCTCCATTGCCTCACCCCAGCCCTGAGGATCAGGTTTATCTTGAGGAGATTTAGCAGGTGCAGGTTTTCTTAGAGCAAGAGTTTTAATAACTGCAGGAGATTGCTCCATATCTGATGGCACATCTGACTCAGCTGCAAGTGCTTCCACAGCCCCCGGCCAGTTTTCGCCTTTCTGCCCAGGTCATTTTTTGCAAATCTGACATGTCACTTTATGTGATAATTAGAGTTGAGCGAACCCGAACTGTAAAGTTCGGGTTTGTACCGAACTTTAGCTTTTTTTGGACCCGGACCCTAACCCGAACATTTACGTAAAAGTTTGGGTTCATGTTCGGTGATTTTTATGGCACTTGCAAAGCAGCCAATCAACAAGCGTTTAACTATGTGCCCTTAGAAGCCATCACAGCCATGCCTACTATTGGCATGGCTGTGATTGGCCAACTGCAGCATGTGACCCAGCCTCTTTATAAGGTTGAGTCACGTAGCGCTGCACGTCACTCTGCTTTTCTTAGTGTAGGGAGAGGATGCTGCTGCTGTCAGGGACAGATCAGGGATAAATACTAAGAAGAACTGCCTTATAACTCAGCAATCATAATCCAATGTGTTTTGTGGGTGCAGTGCACAGTTTTTTTAAGCCTGCACTGAGCCAACTTCTGTTGAAAATGCATTTTAATTTTACTTCAGTTTGTCACTATGAATACCTAATCGGCAGCCATTTTATGCAGACATGCTGGTGCAGCACTATCTATCTGCATGTCTGCTAGTCCAGAAATACAGCTTTTTTGCTGACTGTGTTTAAAAAAAAAAAATGTTTTCATATAGTGCACCAGCACTATCTATCTGCATGTCTGCTAGTCCAGAAATACAGCTTTTTTGCTGACCATGCTTAAAATATATATATTTTTTTATATACTGGTCATCTTTGATTACACGTGCATAAGTGACTGTCACATTTAGGCCACAAATACGGCCATTCGTTTACTGCGGTTGAAATAAAACGTGTGTTCATATACTGCTCATTTTGAATTTAACGTACATAGAATACAGTCACATTTAGGCCACAAATACGGACATTCGTTTACTGCGGTTGAAATAAACATTGTGTTCATATACTGGTCATCTTTGATTACACGTGCATAGGTGACAGTCACATTTAGGCCACAAATACGGCCATTCGTTTACTGCTGTTGAAATAAACCCTGTGTTCATATACTGCTCATTTTAAATTTAACGTACATAAAATACAGTCACATTTAGGCCACAAATACGGCCATTCCTTTATTGTGGTTTAAATAAACCGTGTGTTCATATACTGCTCATTTTGAATTTAACGTACATAGAATACAGTCACATTTAGGCCACAAATACGGCCATTCGTTTACTGCGGTTGAAATAAACCGTGTGTTCATATATTGCTCATTTTGAATTTAACGTACATAGAATACAGTCACATTAAATCTACAAATACGGCCATTTGTTTACTGCGGTTGAAATAAACCGTGTGTTCATATACTGGTCATCTTTGCTTACACATGCATAGGTGACAGTCACATTTAGGCCACAAATACGGCCATTCGTTTACTGCGGTTTAAATAAACCATGTGTTCATATACTGCTAATTTTTAATTTAACGTACATGGAATACAGTCACATTTAGGCCACAAATACGGCCATTCGTTTACTGCAGTTTAAATAAACCGTGTGTTCATATACTGCTCATTTTGAATTTAACGTACATAGAATACAGTCACATTTAGGCCACAAATACGGCCATTCGTTTACTGTGGTTTAAATAAACCGTGTGTTCATATACTGCTCATTTTGAATTTAACGTACATAGAATACAGTGACATTTAGGCCACAATTATGGCCATTCGTTTACTGCGGTTGAAATAAACTGTGTGTTCATATACTGTTCATTTTGAATTTAACGTACATAGAATACAGTCACATTTAGGCCACAAATACGGCCATTCGTTTACTGCGGTTGAAATAAACTGTGTGTTCATATACTGGTCATCTTTGCTTACACATGCATAGGTGACAGTCACATTTAGGCCACAAATGCGGCCATTTGTTTACTGCGGTTTAA
This sequence comes from Bufo bufo, assembly GCF_905171765.1. Lineage (NCBI taxonomy): Eukaryota > Metazoa > Chordata > Amphibia > Anura > Bufonidae > Bufo > Bufo bufo. The sequence continues at coordinate 58,939,968 of NC_053396.1, forward strand.
ATAAACCATGTGTTCATATACTGCTCATTTTGAATTTAACGTACATAGAATACAGTCACATTTTGGCCACAAATACGGATATTCGTTTACTGCGGTTTAAATAAACCGTGTGTTCATATACTGCTCATTTTGAATTTAACGTACATAGAATACAGTCACATTTAGGCCACAAATACGGCCATTCGTTTACTGTGGCTTAAATAAACCGTGTGTTCATATACTGCTCATTTTGAATTTAACGTACATAGAATACAGTCACATTTAGGCCACAAATACGGCCATTCGTTTACTGCGGTTTAAATAAACCGTGTGTTCATATACTGGTCATCTTTGATTACACGTGCATAGCTGACAGTCACATTTAGGCCACAAATATGGCCATTTGATTACTGCGGTTGAAATAAACCGTGTGTTCATATACTGCTCATTTGAATTTAACATACATAAAATACAGTCACATTTAGGCCACAAATACGGCCATTCATTTACTGCGGTTGAAATAAACCGTGTGTTCATATACTGCTCATTTTGAATTTAACGTACATAGAATACAGTCACATTTAGGCCACAAATACGGCCATTCGTTTACTGCGGTTGAAATAAACTGTGTGTTCATATACTGGTCATCTTTGCTTACACATGCATAGGTGACAGTCACATTTAGGCCACAAATGCGGCCATTTGTTTACTGCGGTTTAAATAAACCATGTGTTCATATACTGCTCATTTTGAATTTAACGTACATAGAATGCAGTCACATTTTGGCCACAAATACGGATATTCGTTTACTGCGGTTTAAATAAACCGTGTGTTCATATACTGCTCATTTTGAATTTAACGTACATAGAATACAGTCACATTTAGGCCACAAATACGGCCATTCGTTTACTGTGGCTTAAATAAACCGTGTGTTCATATACTGCTCATTTTGAATTTAACGTACATAGAATACAGTCACATTTAGGCCACAAATACGGCCATTCGTTTACTGCGGTTTAAATAAACCGTGTGTTCATATACTGGTCATCTTTGATTACATGTGCATAGCTGACAGTCACATTTAGGCCACAAATATGGCCATTTGATTACTGCGGTTGAAATAAACCGTGTGTTCATATACTGCTCATTTTGAATTTAACGTACATAGAATACAGTGACATTTAGGCCACAAATATGGCCATTCGTTTACTGCGGTTGAAATAAACCGTGTGTTCATATACTGCTCATTTTGAAATTAACGTACATAGAATACAGTCACATTTAGGCCACAAATGCGGCCATTCGTTTACTGCGGTTGAAATAAACTGTGTGTTCATATACTGGCCATCATTGATTACACGTGCATAGGTGACAGTCACATTTAAGCCACAAATATGGCCATTCGTTTACTGCGGTTGAAATAAACCGTGTGTTCATATACTGCTCATTTTGAATTTAACGTACATAGAATACAGTCACATTTAGGCCACAAATACGGCCATTCGTTTACTGCGGTTGAAATAAACTGTGTGTTCATATACTGGTCATCTTTGCTTACACATGCATAGGTAACAGTCACATTTAGGCCACAAATGCGGCCATTTGTTTACTGCGGTTTAAATAAACCATGTGTTCATATACTGCTCCTTTTGAATTTAACGTACATAGAATACAGTCACATTTTGGCCACAAATATAGCCATTCGTTTACTGCGGTTTAAATAAACCGTGTGTTCATATACTGCTCATTTTGAATTTAACGTACATAGAATACAGTCACATTTAGTCCACAAATACGGCCATTCGTTTACTGTGGCTTAAATAAACCGTGTGTTCATATACTGCTCATTTTGAATTTAACGTACATAGAAAACAGTCACATTTAGGCCACAAATACGGCCATTCGTTTACTGCGGTTGAAATAAACCGTGTGTTCATATATTGCTCATTTTGAATTTAACGTACATAGAATACAGTCACATTTAATCTACAAATACGGCCATTTGTTTACTGCGGTTGAAATAAACCGTTAGTTCATATACTGGTCATCTTTGCTTACACATGCATAGGTGACAGTCACATTTAGGCCACAAATACGGCCATTCGTTTACTGCAATTTAAATAAACCGTGTGTTCATATACTGCTCATTTTGAATTTAACGTACATAGAATACAGTGAAATGTAGGCCACAATTATGGCCATTCGTTTACTGCGGTTGAAATAAACAGTGTGTTCATATACTGTTCATTTTGAATTTAACGTACATAGAATACAGTCACATTTAGGCCACAAATACGGCCATTCGTTTACTGCGGTTGAAATAAACTGTGTGTTCATATACTGGTCATCTTTGCTTACACATGCATAGGTGACAGTCACATTTAGGCCACAAATGCGGCCATTCGTTTACTGCGGTTTAAATAAACCATGTGTTCATATACCTCTCATTTTGAATTTAACGTACATAGAATACAGTCACATTTTGGCCACAAATACGGATATTCGTTTACTGCGGTTTAAATAAACCGTGTGTTCATATACTGCTCATTTTGAATTTAACGTACATAGAATACAGTCACATTTAGGCCACAAATACAGCCATTCGTTTACTGTGGTTTAAATAAACCGTGTGTTCATATACTTCTCATTTTGAATTTAACGTACATAGAATACAGTCACATTTAGGCCACAAATACGGCCATTCGTTTACTGCGGTTTAAATAAACCGTGTGTTCATATACTGGTCATCTTTGATTACACGTGCATAGCTGACAGTCACATTTAGGCCACAAATATGGCCATTTGATTACTGCGGTTGAAATAAACGGTGTGTTCATATACTGCTCATTTTGAATTTAACGTACATAGAATACAGTCACATTTAGGCCACAAATACGGCCATTCCTTTACTGTGGTTTAAATAAACCGTGTGTTCATATACTGCTCATTTTGAATTTAACGTACATAGAATACAGTCACATTTAGGCTACAAATACGGCCATTCGTTTACTGCGGTTGAAATAAACCGTGTGTTCATATATTGCTCATTTTGAATTTAACGTACATAGAATACAGTCACATTAAATCTACAAATACGGCCATTTGTTTACTGCGGTTGAAATAAACCGTGTGTTCATATACTGGTCATTTTTGCTTACACATGCATAGGTGACAGTCACATTTAGGCCACAAATGCGGCCATTCGTTTACTGCGGTTTAAATAAACCATGTGTTCATATACTGCTAATTTTTAATTTTACGTACATAGAATACAGTCACATTTAGGCCACAAATACGGCCATTCGTTTACTGCAGTTTAAATAAACCGTGTGTTCATTTACTGGTCATCTTTGTTTACACGTGCATAGCTGACAGTCACATTTAGGCCACAAATATGGCCATTTGATTACTGCAGTTGAAATAAACCGTGTGTTCATATATTGCTTATTTGAATTTAACATACATAGAATACAGTCACATTTAGGCCACAAATACGGCCATTCATTTACTGTGGTTGAAATAAACCGTGTGTTCATATACTGATTATTTTGAATTTAACGTACATAGAATACAGTCACATTTAGGCCACAAATACGGCCATTCGTTTACTGTGGTTTAAATAAACCGTGTGTTCATATACTGCTCATTTTGAATTTAACGTACATAGAATATAGTGACATTTAGGCCACAATTATGGCCATTCGTTTACTGCGGTTGAAATAAACCGTGTGTTCATATACTGTTCATTTTGAATTTAACGTACATAGAATACAGTCACATTTAGGCCACAAATACGGCCATTCGTTTACTGCGGTTGAAATAAACTGTGTGTTCATATACTGGTCATCTTTGCTTACACATGCATAGGTGACAGTCACATTTAGGCCACAAATGCGGCCATTTGTTTACTGCGGTTTAAATAAACCATGTGTTCATATACTGCTCATTTTGAATTTAAAGTACATAGAATACAGTCACATTTTGGCCACAAATATAGCCATTCGTTTACTGCGGTTTAAATAAACCGTGTGTTCATATACTGCTCATTTTGAATTTAACGTACATAGAATACAGTCACATTTAGGCCACAAATACGGCCATTCGTTTACTGTGGCTTAAATAAACCGTGTGTTGATATACTGCTCATTTTGAATTTAACGTACATAGAATACAGTCACATTTAGGCCACAAATACGGCCATTCGTTCACTGCGGTTGAAATAAACCGTGTGTTCATATATTGCTCATTTAAAGTACATAGAATACAGTCACATTTAATCTACAAATACGGCCATTTGTTTACTGCGGTTGAAATAAACCGTGTGTTCATATACTGGTCATCTTTGCTTACACATGCATAGGTGACAGTCACATTTAGGCCACAAATACGGCCATTCGTTTACTGCGGTTTAAATAAATCATGTGTTCATATACTGCTAATTTTTAATTTAACGTACATAGAATACAATCACATTTAGGCCACAAATACGGCCATTCGTTGACTGCAGTTTAAATAAACCGTGTGTTCATATACTGGTCATCTTTGATTACACGTGCATAGCTGACAGTCACATTTAGGCCACAAATATGGCCATTTGATTACTGCGGTTGAAATAAACCGTGTGTTCATATATTGCTCATTTGAATTTAACATACATAGAATACAGTCACATTTAGGCCACAAATACGGCCATTCGTTTACTGCGGTTGAAATAAACCGTGTGTTCATATACTGCTCATTTTGAATTTAACGTACAAAGAATACAGTCACATTTAGGCCACAAATACGGCCATTCGTTTACTGTGGTTTAAATAAACTGTGTGTTCATATATTGCTCATTTGAATTTAACATACATAGAATACAGTCACGTTTAGGCCACAAATACGGCCATTCGTTTACTGCGGTTGAAATAAACCGTGTGTTCATATACTGCTCATTTTGAATTTAACGTACAAAGAATACAGTGACATTTAGGCCACAAATACGGCCATTCGTTTACTGCGGTTGAAATAAACTGTGTGTTCATATACTGGTCATCTTTGCTTACACATGCATAGGTGACAGTCACATTTAGGCCACAAATGCGGCCATTTGTTTACTGCGGTTTAAATAAACCATGTGTTCATATACTGCTCATTTTGAATTTAACGTACATAGAATACAGTCACATTTTGGCCACAAATACGGCCATTCGTTTACTGCGGTTTAAATAAACCGTGTGTTCATATACTGCTCATTTTGAATTTAACGTACATAGAATACAGTCACATTTAGGCCACAAATACGGCCATTCGTTTACTGTGGCTTAAATAAACCGTGTGTTCATATACTGTTCATTTTGAATTTAACGTACATAGAATACAGTCACATTTAGGCCATTAATACGGCCATTCGTTTACTGCGGTTTAAATAAACCGTGTGTTCATATACTGGTCATCTTTGATTACACGTGCATAGCTGACAGTCACATTTAGGCCACAAATATGGCCATTTGATTACTGCGGTTGAAATAAACCGTGTGTTCATATACTGCTCATTTTGAATTTAACGTACATAGAATACAGTCACATTTAGGCCACAAATACGGCCATTCGTTGACTGCAGTTTAAATAAACCGTGTGTTCATATACTGGTCATCTTTGATTACACGTGCATATCTGACAGTCACATTTAGGCCACAAATATGGCCATTTGATTACTGCGGTTTAAATAAACCGTGTGTTCATATATTTCTCATTTGAATTTAACATACATAGAATACAGTCACATTTAGGCCACAAATACGGCCATTCGTTTACTGCGGTTGAAATAAACCGTGTGTTCATATTCTGCTCATTTTGAATTTAACGTACAAAGAATACAGTCACATTTAGGCCACAAATACGGCCATTCGTTTACTGTGGTTTAAATAAACTGTGTGTTCATATACTGCTCATTTTGAATTTAAAGTACATAGAATACAGTGACATTTAGGCCACAATTATGGCCATTCGTTTACTGCGGTTGAAATAAACCGTGTGTTCATATACTGTTCATTTTGAATTTAACGTACATAGAATACAGTCACATTTAGGCCACAAATACGGCCATTCGTTTACTGCGGTTGAAATAAACTGTGTGTTCATATACTGGTCATCTTTGCTTACACATGCATAGGTGACAGTCACATTTAGGCCACAAATGCGGCCATTTGTTTACTGCGGTTTAAATAAACCATGTGTTCATATACTACTCATTTTGAATTTAAAGTACATAGAATACAGTCACATTTTGGCCACAAATATAGCCATTCGTTTACTGCGGTTTAAATAAACCGTGTGTTCATATACTGCTCATTTTGAATTTAACGTACATAGAATACAGTCACATTTAGGCCACAAATACGGCCATTCGTTTACTGTGGCTTAAATAAACCGTGTGTTGATATACTGCTCATTTTGAATTTAACGTACATAGAATACAGTCACATTTAGGCCACAAATACGGCCATTCGTTCACTGCGGTTGAAATAAACCGTGTGTTCATATATTGCTCATTTTGAATTTAAAGTACATAGAATACAGTCACATTTAATCTACAAATACGGCCATTTGTTTACTGCGGTTGAAATAAACCGTGTGTTCATATACTGGTCATCTTTGCTTACACATGCATAGGTGACAGTCACATTTAGGCCACAAATACGGCCATTCGTTTACTGCGGTTTAAATAAATCATGTGTTCATATACTGCTAATTTTTAATTTAACGTACATAGAATACAGTGAAATGTAGGCCACAATTATGGCCATTCGTTTACTGCGGTTGAAATAAACAGTGTGTTCATATACTGTTCATTTTGAATTTAACGTACATAGAATACAGTCACATTTAGGCCACAAATACGGCCATTCGTTTACTGCGGTTGAAATAAACTGTGTGTTCATATACTGGTCATCTTTGCTTACACATGCATAGGTGACAGTCACATTTAGGCCACAAATGCGGCCATTCGTTTACTGCGGTTTAAATAAACCATGTGTTCATATACCTCTCATTTTGAATTTAACGTACATAGAATACAGTCACATTTTGGCCACAAATACGGATATTCGTTTACTGCGGTTTAAATAAACCGTGTGTTCATATACTGCTCATTTTGAATTTAACGTACATAGAATACAGTCACATTTAGGCCACAAATACAGCCATTCGTTTACTGTGGTTTAAATAAACCGTGTGTTCATATACTTCTCATTTTAAATTTAACGTACATAGAATACAGTCACATTTAGGCCACAAATACGGCCATTCGTTTACTGCGGTTTAAATAAACCGTGTGTTCATATACTGGTCATCTTTGATTACACGTGCATAGCTGACAGTCACATTTAGGCCACAAATATGGCCATTTGATTACTGCGGTTGAAATAAACGGTGTGTTCATATACTGCTCATTTTGAATTTAACGTACATAGAATACAGTCACATTTAGGCCACAAATACGGCCATTCCTTTACTGTGGTTTAAATAAACCGTGTGTTCATATACTGCTCATTTTGAATTTAACGTACATAGAATACAGTCACATTTAGGCTACAAATACGGCCATTCGTTTACTGCGGTTGAAATAAACCGTGTGTTCATATATTGCTCATTTTGAATTTAACGTACATAGAATACAGTCACATTAAATCTACAAATACGGCCATTTGTTTACTGCGGTTGAAATAAACCGTGTGTTCATATACTGGTCATTTTTGCTTACACATGCATAGGTGACAGTCACATTTAGGCCACAAATGCGGCCATTCGTTTACTGCGGTTTAAATAAACCATGTGTTCATATACTGCTAATTTTTAATTTAACGTACATAGAATACAGTCACATTTAGGCCACAAATACGGCCATTCGTTTACTGCAGTTTAAATAAACCGTGTGTTCATTTACTGGTCATCTTTGTTTACACGTGCATAGCTGACAGTCACATTTAGGCCACAAATATGGCCATTTGATTACTGCAGTTGAAATAAACCGTGTGTTCATATATTGCTTATTTGAATTTAACATACATAGAATACAGTCACATTTAGGCCACAAATACGGCCATTCATTTACTGTGGTTGAAATAAACCGTGTGTTCATATACTGCTCATTTTGAATTTAACGTACATAGAATACAGTCACATTTAGGCCACAAATACGGCCATTCGTTTACTGTGGTTTAAATAAACCGTGTGTTCATATACTGTTCATTTTGAATTTAACGTACATAGAATATAGTGACATTTAGGCCACAATTATGGCCATTCGTTTACTGCGGTTGAAATAAACCGTGTGTTCATATACTGTTCATTTTGAATTTAACGTACATAGAATACAGTCACATTTAGGCCACAAATACGGCCATTCGTTTACTGCGGTTGAAATAAACTGTGTGTTCATATACTGGTCATCTTTGCTTACACATGCATAGGTGACAGTCACATTTAGGCCACAAATGCGGCCATTTGTTTACTGCGGTTTAAATAAACCATGTGTTCATATACTGCTCATTTTGAATTTAAAGTACATAGAATACAGTCACATTTTGGCCACAAATATAGCCATTCGTTTACTGCGGTTTAAATAAACCGTGTGTTCATATACTGCTCATTTTGAATTTAACGTACATAGAATACAGTCACATTTAGGCCACAAATACGGCCATTCGTTTACTGTGGCTTAAATAAACCGTGTGTTGATATACTGCTCATTTTGAATTTAACGTACATAGAATACAGTCACATTTAGGCCACAAATACGGCCATTCGTTCACTGCGGTTGAAATAAACCGTGTGTTCATATATTGCTCATTTTGAATTTAAAGTACATAGAATACAGTCACATTTAATCTACAAATACGGCCATTTGTTTACTGCGGTTGAAATAAACCGTGTGTTCATATACTGGTCATCTTTGCTTACACATGCATAGGTGACAGTCACATTTAGGCCACAAATACGGCCATTCGTTTTCTGCGGTTTAAATAAATCATGTGTTCATATACTGCTAATTTTTAATTTAACGTACATAGAATACAGTCACATTTAGGCCACAAATACGGCCATTCGTTGACTGCAGTTTAAATAAACCGTGTGTTCATATACTGGTCATCTTTGATTACACGTGCATAGCTGACAGTCACATTTAGGCCACAAATATGGCCATTTGATTACTGCGGTTGAAATAAACCGTGTGTTCATATATTGCTCATTTGAATTTAACATACATAGAATACAGTCACATTTAGGCCACAAATACGGCCATTCGTTTACTGCGGTTGAAATAAACCGTGTGTTCATATACTGCTCATTTTGAATTTAACGTACAAAGAATACAGTCACATTTAGGCCACAAATACGGCCATTCGTTTACTGTGGTTTAAATAAACTGTGTGTTCATATATTGCTCATTTGAATTTAACATACATAGAATACAGTCACGTTTAGGCCACAAATACGGCCATTCGTTTACTGCGGTTGAAATAAACCGTGTGTTCATATATTGCTCATTTTGAATTTAAAGTACATAGAATACAGTCACATTTAATCTACAAATACGGCCATTTGTTTACTGCGGTTGAAATAAACCGTGTGTTCATATACTGGTCATTTTTGCTTACACATGCATAGGTGACAGTCACATTTAGGCCACAAATGCGGCCATTTGTTTACTGCGGTTTAAATAAACCATGTGTTCATATACTGCTCATTTTGAATTTAACGTACATAGAATACAGTCACATTTTGGCCACAAATACGGCCATTCGTTTACTGCGGTTTAAATAAACCGTGTGTTCATATACTGCTCATTTTGAATTTAACGTACATAGAATACAGTCACATTTAGGCCACAAATACGGCCATTCGTTTACTGTGGCTTAAATAAACCGTGTGTTCATATACTGTTCATTTTGAATTTAACGTACATAGAATACAGTCACATTTAGGCCACAAATACGGCCATTCGTTTACTGCGGTTTAAATAAACCGTGTGTTCATATACTGGTCATCTTTGATTACACGTGCATAGCTGACAGTCACATTTAGGCCACAAATATGGCCATTTGATTACTGCGGTTGAAATAAACCGTGTGTTCATATACTGCTCATTTTGAATTTAACGTACATAGAATACAGTCACATTTAGGCCACAAATACGGCCATTCGTTGACTGCAGTTTAAATAAACCGTGTGTTCATATACTGGTCATCTTTGATTACACGTGCATATCTGACAGTCACATTTAGGCCACAAATATGGCCATTTGATTACTGCGGTTTAAATAAACCGTGTGTTCATATATTTCTCATTTGAATTTAACATACATAGAATACAGTCACATTTAGGCCACAAATACGGCCATTCGTTTACTGCGGTTGAAATAAACCGTGTGTTCATATACTGCTCATTTTTAATTTAACGTACAAAGAATACAGTCACATTTAGGCCACAAATACGGCCATTCGTTTACTGTGGTTTAAATAAACTGTGTGTTCATATACTGCTCATTTTGAATTTAAAGTACATAGAATACAGTGACATTTAGGCCACAATTATGGCCATTCGTTTACTGCGGTTGAAATAAACCGTGTGTTCATATACTGTTCATTTTGAATTTAACGTACATAGAATACAGTCACATTTAGGCCACAAATACGGCCATTCGTTTACTGCGGTTGAAATAAACTGTGTGCTCATATACTGGTCATCTTTGCTTACACATGCATAGGTGACAGTCACATTTAGGCCACAAATGCGGCCATTTGTTTACTGCGGTTTAAATAAACCATGTGTTCATATACTACTCATTTTGAATTTAAAGTACATAGAATACAGTCACATTTTGGCCACAAATATAGCCATTCGTTTACTGCGGTTTAAATAAACCGTGTGTTCATATACTGCTCATTTTGAATTTAACGTACATAGAATACAGTAACATTTAGGCCACAAATACGGCCATTCGTTTACTGTGGCTTAAATAAACCGTGTGTTGATATACTGCTCATTTTGAATTTAACGTACATAGAATACAGTCACATTTAGGCCACAAATACGGCCATTCGTTCACTGCGGTTGAAATAAACCGTGTGTTCATATATTGCTCATTTTGAATTTAAAGTACATAGAATACAGTCACATTTAATCTACAAATACGGCCATTTGTTTACTGCGGTTGAAATAAACCGTGTGTTCATATACTGGTCATCTTTGCTTACACATGCATAGGTGACAGTCACATTTAGGCCACAAATACGGCCATTCGTTTACTGCGGTTTAAATAAATCATGTGTTCATATACTGCTAATTTTTAATTTAACGTACATAGAATACAGTCACATTTAGGCCACAAATACGGCCATTCGTTGACTGCAGTTTAAATAAACCGTGTGTTCATATACTGGTCATCTTTGATTACACGTGCATAGCTGACAGTCACATTTAGGCCACAAATATGGCCATTTGATTACTGCGGTTGAAATAAACCGTGTGTTCATATATTGCTCATTTGAATTTAACATACATAGAATACAGTCACATTTAGGCCACAAATACGGCCATTCGTTTACTGCGGTTGAAATAAACCGTGTGTTCATATACTGCTCATTTTGAATTTAACGTACAAAGAATACAGTCACATTTAGGCCACAAATACGGCCATTCGTTTACTGTGGTTTAAATAAACTGTGTGTTCATATATTGCTCATTTGAATTTAACATACATAGAATACAGTCACATTTAGGCCACAAATACGGCCATTCGTTTACTGCGGTTGAAATAAACCGTGTGTTCATATACTGCTCATTTTGAATTTAACGTACAAAGAATACAGTGACATTTAGGCCACAAATACGGCCATTCGTTTACTGCGGTTGAAATAAACTGTGTGTTCATATACTGGTCATCTTTGCTTACACATGCATAGGTGACAGTCACATTTAGGCCACAAATGCGGCCATTTGTTTACTGCGGTTTAAATAAACCATGTGTTCATATACTGCTCATTTTGAATTTAACGTACATAGAATACAGTCACATTTTGGCCACAAATACGGCCATTCGTTTACTGCGGTTTAAATAAACTGTGTGTTCATATACTGCTCATTTTGAATTTAACGTACATAGAATACAGTCACATTTAGGCCACAAATACGGCCATTCGTTTACTGTGGCTTAAATAAACCGTGTGTTCATATACTGTTCATTTTGAATTTAACGTACATAGAATACAGACACATTTAGGCCACAAATACGGCCATTCGTTTACTGCGGTTTAAATAAACCGTGTGTTCATATACTGGTCATCTTTGATTACACGTGCATAGCTGACAGTCACATTTAGGCCACAAATATGGCCATTTGATTACTGCGGTTGAAATAAACCGTGTGTTCATATACTGCTCATTTTGAATTTAACGTACTTAGAATACAGTCACATTTAGGCCACAAATACGGCCATTCGTTGACTGCAGTTTAAATAAACCGTGTGTTCATATACTGGTCATCTTTGATTACACGTGCATATCTGACAGTCACATTTAGGCCACAAATATGGCCATTTGATTACTGCGGTTTAAATAAACCGTGTGTTCATATATTTCTCATTTGAATTTAACATACATAGAATACAGTCACATTTACGCCACAAATACGGCCATTCGTTTACTGCGGTTGAAATAAACCGTGTGTTCATATACTGCTCATTTTGAATTTAACGTACAAAGAATACAGTCACATTTAGGCCACAAATACGGCCATTCGTTTACTGTGGTTTAAATAAACTGTGTGTTCATATACTGCTCATTTTGAATTTAAAGTACATAGAATACAGTGACATTTAGGCCACAATTATGGCCATTCGTTTACTGCGGTTGAAATAAACCGTGTGTTCATATACTGTTCATTTTGAATTTAACGTACATAGAATACAGTCACATTTAGGCCACAAATACGGCCATTCGTTTACTGCGGTTGAAATAAACTGTGTGTTCATATACTGGTCATCTTTGCTTACACATGCATAGGTGACAGTCACATTTAGGCCACAAATGCGGCCATTTGTTTACTGCGGTTTAAATAAACCATGTGTTCATATACTGCTCATTTTGAATTTAACGTACATAGAATACAGTCACATTTAGGCCACAAATACGGCCATTCGTTTACTGCGGTTTAAATAAACCGTGTGTTCATATACTGGTCATCTTTGATTACACGTGCATAGCTGACAGTCACATTTAGGCCACAAATATGGCCATTTGATTACTGCGGTTGAAATAAACCGTGTGTTCATATACTGCTCATTTTGAATTTAATGTACATAGAATACAGTGACATTTAGGCCACAAATATGGCCATTCGTTTACTGCGGTTGAAATAAACCGTGTGTTCATATGCTGCTCATTTTGAAATTAACGTACATAGAATACAGTCACATTTAGGCCACAAATGCGGCCATTCGTTTACTGCGGTTGAAATAAACTGTGTGTTCATATACTGGCCATCATTGATTACACGTGCATAGGTGACAGTCACATTTAAGCCACAAATATGGCCATTCGTTTACTGCGGTTGAAATAAACTGTGTGTTCATATACTGCTCATTTTGAATTTAACGTACATAGAATACAGTCACATTTAGGCCACAAATACAGACATTCGTTTACTGCGGTTGAAATAAACCGTGTGTTCATATACTGGTCATTTTTAATTTAACGTACATAGAATACAGTCACATTTAGGCCACAAATACGGCCATTCGTTTACTGCGGTTGAAATAAACCGTGTGTTCATATATTGCTCATTTTTAATTTAACGTACATAGAATACAGTCACATTTAGGCTACATATACGGCCATTTGTTTACTGCGGTTGAAATAAACCGTGTGTTCATATACTGGTCATCTTTGCTTACACATGCATAGGTGACAGTCACATTTAGGCCACAAATACGGCCATTCGTTTACTGCGGTTTAAATAAACCATGTGTTCATATACTGCTCATTTTTAAGTTAACGTACATAGAATACAGTCACATTTAGGCCACAAATACGGCCATTCATTTACTGCGGTTTAAATAAACTGTGTGTTCATATACTGGTCATCTTTGATTACACGTGCATAGCTGACAGTCACATTTAGGCCACAAATAAGGCCATTAGTTTACTGCGGTTGAAATAAACCGTGTGTTCATATACTGTTCATTTTGAATTTAACGTACATAGAATACAGTCACATTTAGGCCACAAATACGGCCATTCGTTTACTGCGGTTGAAATAAACTGTGTGTTCATATACTGGTCATCTTTGCTTACACATGCATAGGTGACAGTCACATTTAGGCCACAAATGCGGCCATTCGTTTACTGCGGTTTAAATAAACCATGTGTTCATATACTGCTCATTTTGAATTTAACATACATAGAATACAGTCACATTTAGGCCTCAAATACGGCCATTCGTTTACTGCAATTTAAATAAACCGTGTGTTCATATACTGCTCATTTTGAATTTAACGTACATAGAATACAGTGACATTTAGGCCACAATTATGGCCATTCGTTTACTGCGGTTGAAATAAAACGTGTGTTCATATACTGTTCATTTTGAATTTAACGTACATAGAATACAGTCACATTTAGGCCACAAATACGGCCATTCGTTTACTGCGGTTGAAATAAACCGTGTGTTCATATACTGGTCATCTTTGCTTACACATGCATAGGTGACAGTCACATTTAGGCCACAAATGCGGCCATTTGATTACTGCGGTTGAAATAAACCGTGTGTTCATATACTGCTCATTTTGAATTTAACGTACATAGAATACAGTGACATTTAGGCCACAAATATGGCCATTCGTTTACTGCGGTTGAAATAAACCGTGTGTTCATATACTGCTCATTTTGAAATTAACGTACATAGAATACAGTCACATTTAGGCCACAAATGCGGCCATTCGTTTACTGCGGTTGAAATAAACTGTGTGTTCATATACTGGCCATCTTTGATTACACGTGCATAGGTGACAGTCACATTTAAGCCACAAATATGGCCATTCGTTTACTGCGGTTGAAATAAACCGTGTGTTCATATACTGCTCATTTTGAATTTAACGTACATAGAATACAGTCACATTTAGGCCACAAATACGGACATTCGATTACTGCGGTTGAAATAAACCGTGTGTTCATATACTGTTTATTTTGAATTTAACATACATAGAATACAGTCACATTTAGACCACAAATACGGCCATTCGTTTACTGCGGTTGAAATAAACTGTGTGTTCAAATACTGGTCATCTTTGCTTACACATGCATAGGTGACAGTCACATTTAGGCCACAAATACGGCCATTCGTTTACTGCGGTTGAAATAAACCGTGTGTTCATATATTGCTCATTTTGAATTTAACGTACATATAATACAGTCACATTTAGGCTACAAATACGGCCATTTGTTCACTGCGGGTGAAATAAACTGTGTGTTCATGTACTGGTCATCTTTGCTTACACATGCATAGGTGACAGTCACATTTAGGCCTCAAATGCGGCCATTCGTTTACTGCCGTTTAACCACCTCAGCCCCCAGTGCTTAAACACCCTGAAAGACCAGGCCACTTTTTACACTTCTGACCTACACTACTTTCACCGTTTATTGCTCGGTCATGCAACTTACCACCCAAATGAATTTTATCTCCTTTTCTTCTCACTAATAGAGCTTTCATTTGGTGGTATTTCATTGCTGCTGACATTTTTACTTTTTTTGTTATTAATTGAAATTTAACGATTTTTTTGCAAAAAAATGACATTTTTCACTTTCAGTTGTAAAATTTTGCAAAAAAAACGAGATCCATATATAAATTTTGCTCTAAATTTTTTGTTCTACATGTCTTTGATAAAAAAAAAATGTTTGGGTAAAAAAAAAATGCTTTGGGTAAAAGTTATAGCGTTTACAAACTATGGTACAAAAATGTGAATTTCCGCTTTTTGAAGCAGCTCTGACTTTCTGAGCACCTGTCATGTTTCCTGAGGTTCTACAATGGCCAAACAGTGCAAACACCCCACAAATGACCCCATTTCGGAAAGTACACACCCTAAGGTATTCGCTGATGGGCATAGTGAGTTCATAGAACTTTATTTTTTGTCACAAGTTAGCGGAAAATGATGATTTTTTTTTATTTTATTTTTTTTCTTACAAAGTCTCATATTCCACTAACTTGTGACAAAAAATAAAAACTTCTATGAACTCACTATGCCCATCACGAAATACCTTGGGGTCTCTTCTTTCCAAAATGGGGTCACTTGTGGGGTAGTTATACTGCCCTGGCATTCTAGGGGCCCAAATGTGTGGTAAGGAGTTTGAAATCAAATTCTGTAAAAAATGACGAGTGAAATCCGAAAGGTGCTCTTTGGAATATGGGCCCCTTTGCCCACCTAGGCTGCAAAAAAGTGTCACACATCTGGTATCTCTGTATTCAGGAGAAGTTGAGGAATGTGTTTTGGGGTGTCATTTTACATATACCGATGCTGGGTGAGATAAATATCTTGGTCAAATGCCAACTTTGTATTAAAAAATGGGAAAAGTTGTCTTTTGCCAAGATATTTCTCTCACCCAGCATGGGTATATGTAAAATGACACCCCAAAACACATTCCCCAACTTCTCCTGAGTACGGAGATACCAGATGTGTGACACTTTTTTGCAGCCTAGGTGGGCAAAGGGGCCCATATTCCAAAGAGCACCTTTCGGATTTCACAGGTCATTTTTTACAGAATTTGATTTCAAACTCCTTACCACACATTTGGGCCCCTAGAATGCCAGGGCAGTATAACTACCCCACAAGTGACCCCATTTTGGAAAGAAGACACCCCAAGGTATTCCGTGAGGGGCATGGCAAGTTCCTAGAATTTTTTATTTTTTGTCACAAGTTAGTGGAAAATGATGATTTTTTTTTTTTTTTTTTTCATACAAAGTCTCATATTCCACTAACTTGTGACAAAAAATAAAAACTTCCATGAACTAACTATGCCCATCAGCGAATACCTTGGGGTCTCTTCTTTCCAAAATGGGGTCACTTGTGGGGTAGTTATACTGCCCTGGCATTCTAGGGGCCCAAATGTGTGGTAAGGAGTTTGAAATCAAATTCTGTAAAAAATGACCTGTGAAATCCGAAAGGTGCTCTTTCGAATATGGGCCCCTTTGCCCACCTAGGCTGCAAAAAAGTGTCACACATCTGGTATCTCCGTACTCGGGAGAAGTTGAGGAATGTGTTTTGGGGTGTCTTTTTACATATACCCATGCTGGGTGAGATAAATATCTTGGTCAAATGCCAACTTTGTATTAAAAAATGGGAAAAGTTGTCTTTGCCAAGATATTTCTCTCACCCAGCATGGGTATATGTAAAATGACACCCCAAAACACATTCCCCAACTTCTCCTGAGTACGGAGATACCACATGTGTGACACTTTTTTGCAGCCTAGGTGGGCAAAGGGGCCCATATTCCAAAGAGCACCTTTCGGATTTCACTGGTCATTTTTTACAGAATTTGATTTCAAACTCCTTACCACACATTTGGGCCCCTAGAATGCCAGGGCAGTATAACTACCCCACAAGTGACCCCATTTTGGAAAGAAGAGACCCCAAGGTATTCGCTGATGGGCATAGTGAGTTCATGGAAGTTTTTATTTTTTGTCACAAGTTAGTGGAATATGAGACTTTGTATGAAAAAAAAAAAAAAAAAAATCATCATTTTCCACTAACTTGTGACAAAAAATAAAAATTTCTAGGAACTCGCCATGCCCCTCACGGAATACCTTGGGGTGTCTTCTTTCCAAAATGGGGTCACTTGTGGGGTAGTTATACTGCCCTTGCATTTTCCAGGGGCCCTAATGTGTGGTAAGTAGGTAAATGACCTGTGAAATCCTAAAGGTGCTCTTTGGAATGTGGGCCCCTTTGCCCACCTAGGCTGCAAAAAAGTGTCACACATGTGGTATCGCCGTATTCAGGAGAAGTTGGGGAATGTGTTTTGGGGTGTCATTTTACATATACCCATGCTGGGTGAGAGAAATATCTTGGCAAAAGACAACTTTTCCCATTTTTTTTATACAAAGTTGGCATTTGACCAAGATATTTCTCTCACCCAGCATGGGTATATGTAAAATGACACCCCAAAACACATTCCCCAACTTCTCCTGAGTACGGCGATACCAGATGTGTGACACTTTTTTGCAGCCTAGATGCGCAAAGGTGCCCAAAGTCCTTTTAGGAGGGCATTTTTAGACATTTGGATACCAGACTTCTTCTCACGCTTTGGGGCCCCTAGAATGCCAGGGCAGTATAAATACCCCACATGTGACCCCATTTTGGAAAGAAGACACCCCAAGGTATTCAATGAGGGGCATGGCGAGTTCATAGAAATTTTTTTTTTTTGGCACAAAAAAGCGGAAATTGATATTTTTAATTTTTTTCTCACAAAGTCTCCCGTTCCGCTAACTTGGGACAAAAATTTCAATCTTTCATGGACTCAATATGCCCCTCACGGAATACCTGGGGGTGTCTTCTTTCCGAAATGGGGTCACATGTGGGGTATTTATACTGCCCTGGTATTCTAGGGGCCCTAAAGCGTGAGAAGAAGTCTGGAATATAAATGTCTAAAAAAAATTACGCATTTGGATTCCGTGAGGGGTATGGTGAGTTCATGTGAGATTTTTTTTTTTGACACAAGTTAGTGGAATATGAGACTTTGTAAGAAAAAAAAAAATAATTCCGCTAACTTGGGCCAAAAAAATGTCTGAATGGAGCCTTACAGGGGGGTGATCAATGACAGGGGGGGTGATCAATGACAGGGGGGGGTGACCAATGACAGGGGGGGTGATCAATGACAGGGGGGGTGATCAATGACAGGGGGGTGATCAGGGAGTCTATATGGGGTGATCACCACAGTCATTGATCATGCCCCTGTAAGGCTTCATTCAGACGTCCGTATGCGTTTTGCGGATCCGATCCATCTATCAGTGCATCCGTAAAAATCATGCGGACATCTGAATGGAGCTTTACAGGGGGGTAATCAATGACAGGGGGGTGATCAGGGAGTCTATATGGGGTGATAACCACAGTCATTGATCACGCCCCTGTAAGGCTTTATTCAGACGTCCGTATGCGTTTTGCGGATCCGATCCATCTATCAGTGCATCCGTAAAAATCATGCGGACATCTGAATGAAGCTTTACAGGGGGATAATCAATGACAGGGGGGTGATCAGGGAGTCTATATGGGGTGATAACCACAGTCATTGATCATGCCCCTGTAAGGCTTCATTCAGACGTCCGGATGCGTTTTGCGGATCCGATCCATCTATCAGTGGATCCGTAAAAATCATGCGGACATCTGAATGGAGCTTTACAGGGGGGTAATCAATGACAGGGGGGTGATCAGGGAGTCTATATGGGGTGATAACCACAGTCATTGATCATGCCCCTGTAAGGCTTCATTCAGACGTCCGGATGCGTTTTGCGGATCCGATCCATCTATCAGTGGATCCGTAAAAATCATGCGGACGTCTGAATGGAGCTTTACAGGGGGGTAATCAATGACAGGGGTGTAATCAATGACAGGGGGGTGATCAGGGAGTCTATATGGGGTGATAACCACAGTCATTGATCATGCCCCTGTAAGGTTTCATTCAGACGTCCGGATGCATTTTGCGGATCCGATCCATCTATCAGTGCATCCGTAAAAATCATGCGGACATCTGAATGGAGCTTTACAGGGGGGTAATCAATGACAGGGGGGTGATCAGGGAGTCTATATGGGGTGATAACCACAGTCATTGATCATGCCCCTGTAAGGCTTCATTCAGACGTCCGGATGCGTTTTGCGGATCCAATCCATCTATCAGTGCATCCGTAAAAATCATGCGGACATCTGAATGGAGCTTTACAGGGGGGTAATCAATGACAGGGGGGTGATCAGGGAGTCTATATGGGGTGATCACCACAGTCATTGATCATGCCCCTGTAAGGCTTCATTCAGACGTCCGGATGCGTTTTGCGGATCCGATCCATCTATCAGTGGATCCGTAAAAATCATGCGGACGTCTGAATGGAGCTTTACAGGGGGTAATCAATGACAGGGGGGTGATCAGGGAGTCTATATGGGGTGATAACCACAGTCATTGATCATGCCCCTGTAAGGTTTCATTCAGACGTCCGGATGCGTTTTGCGGATCCGATCCATCTATCAGTGCATCCGTAAAAATCATGCGGACATCTGAATGGAGCTTTACAGGGGGGTAATCAATGACAGGGGGGTGATCAGGGAGTCTATATGGGGTGATAACCACAGTCATTGATCATGCCCCTGTAAGGCTTCATTCAGACGTCCGGATGCGTTTTGCGGATCCGATCCATCTATCAGTGGATCCGTAAAAATCATGTGGACGTCTTATGGAGCTTTACAGGGGGTTGATCAATGACAGGGGGGTAATCAATGACAGGGGGGTGATCAGGGAGTCTATATGGGGTGATCAGGGGTGATCAGGGGCTAATAAGGGGTTAATAAGTGACGGGGGGGTGTAGTGTAGTGTAGTGGTGCTTGGTGGGACTTTACTGAGCTACCTGTGTCCTCTGGTGGTCGATCCAAACAAAGGGGACCACCAGAGGACCAGGTAGCAGGTATATCAGACGCTGTTATCAAAACAGCGCTAATATACCTGTTAGGGGTTAAAAAAAACACATCTCCAGCCTGCCAGCGAACGATCGCCGCTGGCAGGCTGGAGATCAACTCTCTTACCTTCCGTTCCTGTGAGCGCGCGCGCCTGTGTGCGCGCGTTCACAGGAAATCTCGCGTCTCGCGAGATGACGCATATATGCGTGACTGTGCGCAGGGCTGCCACCTCCGGAACGCGATCCTGCGTTAGGCGGTCCGGAGGTGGTTAAATAAACCATGTGTTCATATACTGCTCATTTTTAATTTAACGTACATAGAATACAGTCACATTTAGGCCACAAATACGACCATTCGTTTACTGCGGTTTAAATAAACTGTGTGTTCATATACTGGTCATCTTTGATTACACGTGCATAGCTGACAGTCACATTTAGGCCACAAATATGGCCATTTGATTACTGCGGTTGAAATAAACCGTGTGTTCATATATTGCTCATTTGAATTTAACATACATAGAATACAGTCACATTTAGGCCACAAATACGGCCATTCGTTTACTGCGGTTGAAATAAACTGTGTGTTCATATACTGCTCATTTAGAATTTAACGTACATAGAATACAGTCACATTTAGGCCACAAATACGGCCATTCGTTTACTGTGGTTTAAATAAACCGTGTGTTCATATACTGCTCATTTTGAATTTAACGTACATAGAATACAGTCACATTTCAGCCACAAATACGGCCATTAGTTTACTGCGGTTGAAATAAACCGTGTGTTCATATACTGCTCATTTTGAATTTAACATACATAGAATACAGTCACATTTAGGCCACAAATACGGCCATTCGTTTACTGCTGTTGAAATAAACCGTGTGTTCATATACTGCTCATTTTAAATTTATCGTACATAGAATAACAATATAACAAAACATAGGTGCACTCTGCAGTCTCACTAATTCTCAAACTGATTTTAAAATTGAGAGATTAGTCAACATGTCCTACGGTGTAGAACATGTCTAAGCCCGGACACCACGACAAGGTTTCTCAAGTAGCCCGGGACCCTACACTCTCCTACCTGAGCCATATGGGCGATACCAGGAGCCAGTGGGCAAATTACAGGAGCATAAGGCCGACTCGCAAACAACTCACCAGTTACCTCCAGCATGTGGCCATGCTTGCAATGGGAGGAGGGAGGAGTCTGTGAGTCCCACTCAAGACTTGCTGATATAGCCCAGGCTTCACAGGTGCACCTAAATGTGACCTGTAGATGGAAAACAGGCACATTTAAATAGGAGTTTATACACCTCCAGGAATCTATATATACAAACTAAGAAGACAGGTTGGCATTAGCAGGAGCTGCTCAAACCCACATGCAGTTGTGCATATATATAGGGGAGCAAATCCTGCACTTGTGGCCCGTTGCTAATGGCAATCCCCAGCAAAATGCATACAATGGAGGATGCCCGCGGCGAACCACAAGTACCACAATAGACATCCTACACAAGGTAACAAGTGTGGATGTGATAATTAATATAACAATATAACAAAACAATAACAAACATAGGTGCACTCTGCAGTCTCACTAATTCTCAAACTGATTTTAAAATTGAGAGATTAGTCAACATGTCCTACGGTGTAGAACATGTCTAAGCCCGGACACCACGACAAGGTTTCTCAAGTAGCCCGGGACCCTACACTCTCCTACCTGAGCCATATGGGCGATACCAGGAGCCAGTGGGCAAATTACAGGAGCATAAGGCCGACTCGCAAACAACTCACCAGTTACCTCCAGCATGTGGCCATGCTTGCAATGGGAGGAGGGAGGAGTCTGTGAGGCTCAGGTAGGAGAGTGTAGGGTCCCGGGCTACTTGAGAAACCTTGTCGTGGTGTCCGGGCTTAGACATGTTCTACACCGTAGGACATGTTGACTAATCTCTCAATTTTAAAATCAGTTTGAGAATTAGTGAGACTGCAGAGTGCACCTATGTTTGTTATTGTTTTGTTATATTGTTATATTAATTATCACATCCACACTTGTTACCTTGTGTAGGATGTCTATTGTGGTACTTGTGGTTCGCTGCGGGCATCCTCCATTGTATGCATTTTGCTGGGGATTGCCATTAGCAACGGGCCACAAGTGCAGGATTTGCTCCCCTATATATATGCACAACTGCATGTGGGTTTGAGCAGCTCCTGCTAATGCCAACCTGTCTTCTTAGTTTGTATATATAGATTCCTGGAGGTGTATAAACTCCTATTTAAATGTGCCTGTTTTCCATCTACAGGTCACATTTAGGTGCACCTGTGAAGCCTGGGCTATATCAGCAAGTCTTGAGTGGGACTCACAGACTCCTCCCTCCTCCCATTGCAAGCATGGCCACATGCTGGAGGTAACTGGTGAGTTGTTTGCGAGTCGGCCTTATGCTCCTGTAATTTGCCCACTGGCTCCTGGTATCGCCCATATGGCTCAGGTAGGAGAGTGTAGGGTCCCGGGCTACTTGAGAAACCTTGTCGTGGTGTCCGGGCTTAGACATGTTCTACACCGTAGGACATGTTGACTAATCTCTCAATTTTAAAATCAGTTTGAGAATTAGTGAGACTGCAGAGTGCACCTATGTTTGTTATTGTTTTGTTATATTGTTATATTAATTATCACATCCACACTTGTTACCTTGTGTAGGATGTCTATTGTGGTACTTGTGGTTCGCCGCGGGCATCCTCCATTGTATGCATTTTGCTGGGGATTGCCATTAGCAACGGGCCACAAGTGCAGGATTTGCTCCCCTATATATATGCACAACTGCATGTGGGTTTGAGCAGCTCCTGCTAATGCCAACCTGTCTTCTTAGTTTGTATATATAGATTCCTGGAGGTGTATAAACTCCTATTTAAATGTGCCTGTTTTCCATCTACAGGTCACATTTAGGTGCACCTGTGAAGCCTGGGCTATATCAGCAAGTCTTGAGTGGGACTCACAGACTCCTCCCTCCTCCCATTGCAAGCATGGCCACATGCTGGAGGTAACTGGTGAGTTGTTTGCGAGTCGGCCTTATGCTCCTGTAATTTGCCCACTGGCTCCTGGTATCGCCCATATGGCTCAGGTAGGAGAGTGTAGGGTCCCGGGCTACTTGAGAAACCTTGTCGTGGTGTCCGGGCTTAGACATGTTCTACACCGTAGGACATGTTGACTAATCTCTCAATTTTAAAATCAGTTTGAGAATTAGTGAGACTGCAGAGTGCACCTATGTTTGTTATTGTTTTGTTATATTGTTATATTAATTATCACATCCACACTTGTTACCTTGTGTAGGATGTCTATTGTGGTACTTGTGGTTCGCCGCGGGCATCCTCCATTGTATGCATTTTGCTGGGGATTGCCATTAGCAACGGGCCACAAGTGCAGGATTTGCTCCCCTATATATATGCACAACTGCATGTGGGTTTGAGCAGCTCCTGCTAATGCCAACCTGTCTTCTTAGTTTGTATATATAGATTCCTGGAGGTGTATAAACTCCTATTTAAATGTGCCTGTTTTCCATCTACAGGTCACATTTAGGTGCACCTGTGAAGCCTGGGCTATATCAGCAAGTCTTGAGTGGGACTCACAGACTCCTCCCTCCTCCCATTGCAAGCATGGCCACATGCTGGAGGTAACTGGTGAGTTGTTTGCGAGTCGGCCTTATGCTCCTGTAATTTGCCCACTGGCTCCTGGTATCGCCCATATGGCTCAGGTAGGAGAGTGTAGGGTCCCGGGCTACTTGAGAAACCTTGTCGTGGTGTCCGGGCTTAGACATGTTCTACACCGTAGGACATGTTGACTAATCTCTCAATTTTAAAATCAGTTTGAGAATTAGTGAGACTGCAGAGTGCACCTATGTTTGTTATTGTTTTGTTATATTAATTATCACATCCACACTTGTTACCTTGTGTAGGATGTCTATTGTGGTACTTGTGGTTCGCTGCGGGCATCCTCCATTGTATGCATTTTGCTGGGGATTGCCATTAGCAACGGGCCACAAGTGCAGGATTTGCTCCCCTATATATATGCACAACTGCATGTGGGTTTGAGCAGCTCCTGCTAATGCCAACCTGTCTTCTTAGTTTGTATATATAGATTCCTGGAGGTGTATAAACTCCTATTTAAATGTGCCTGTTTTCCATCTACAGGTCACATTTAGGTGCACCTGTGAAGCCTGGGCTATATCAGCAAGTCTTGAGTGGGACTCACAGACTCCTCCCTCCTCCCATTGCAAGCATGGCCACATGCTGGAGGTAACTGGTGAGTTGTTTGCGAGTCGGCCTTATGCTCCTGTAATTTGCCCACTGGCTCCTGGTATCGCCCATATGGCTCAGGTAGGAGAGTGTAGGGTCCCGGGCTACTTGAGAAACCTTGTCGTGGTCTCCGGGCTTAGACATGTTCTACACCGTAGGACATGTTGACTAATCTCTCAATTTTAAAATCAGTTTGAGAATTAGTGAGACTGCAGAGTGCACCTATGTTTGTTATTGTTTTGTTATATTGTTATATTAATTATCACATCCACACTTGTTACCTTGTGTAGGATGTCTATTGTGGTACTTGTGGTTCGCCGCGGGCATCCTCCATTGTATGCATTTTGCTGGGGATTGCCATTAGCAACGGGCCACAAGTGCAGGATTTGCTCCCCTATATATATGCACAACTGCATGTGGGTTTGAGCAGCTCCTGCTAATGCCAACCTGTCTTCTTAGTTTGTATATATAGATTCCTGGAGGTGTATAAACTCCTATTTAAATGTGCCTGTTTTCCATCTACAGGTCACATTTAGGTGCACCTGTGAAGCCTGGGCTATATCAGCAAGTCTTGAGTGGGACTCACAGACTCCTCCCTCCTCCCATTGCAAGCATGGCCACATGCTGGAGGTAACTGGTGAGTTGTTTGCGAGTCGGCCTTATGCTCCTGTAATTTGCCCACTGGCTCCTGGTATCGCCCATATGGCTCAGGTAGGAGAGTGTAGGGTCCCGGGCTACTTGAGAAACCTTGTCGTGGTGTCCGGGCTTAGACATGTTCTACACCGTAGGACATGTTGACTAATCTCTCAATTTTAAAATCAGTTTGAGAATTAGTGAGACTGCAGAGTGCACCTATGTTTGTTATTGTTTTGTTATATTGTTATATTAATTATCACATCCACACTTGTTACCTTGTGTAGGATGTCTATTGTGGTACTTGTGGTTCGCCGCGGGCATCCTCCATTGTATGCATTTTGCTGGGGATTGCCATTAGCAACGGGCCACAAGTGCAGGATTTGCTCCCCTATATATATGCACAACTGCATGTGGGTTTGAGCAGCTCCTGCTAATGCCAACCTGTCTTCTTAGTTTGTATATATAGATTCCTGGAGGTGTATAAACTCCTATTTAAATGTGCCTGTTTTCCATCTACAGGTCACATTTAGGTGCACCTGTGAAGCCTGGGCTATATCAGCAAGTCTTGAGTGGGACTCACAGACTCCTCCCTCCTCCCATTGCAAGCATGGCCACATGCTGGAGGTAACTGGTGAGTTGTTTGCGAGTCGGCCTTATGCTCCTGTAATTTGCCCACTGGCTCCTGGTATCGCCCATATGGCTCAGGTAGGAGAGTGTAGGGTCCCGGGCTACTTGAGAAACCTTGTCGTGGTGTCCGGGCTTAGACATGTTCTACACCGTAGGACATGTTGACTAATCTCTCAATTTTAAAATCAGTTTGAGAATTAGTGAGACTGCAGAGTGCACCTATGTTTGTTATTGTTTTGTTATATTGTTATATTAATTATCACATCCACACTTGTTACCTTGTGTAGGATGTCTATTGTGGTACTTGTGGTTCGCCGCGGGCATCCTCCATTGTATGCATTTTGCTGGGGATTGCCATTAGCAACGGGCCACAAGTGCAGGATTTGCTCCCCTATATATATGCACAACTGCATGTGGGTTTGAGCAGCTCCTGCTAATGCCAACCTGTCTTCTTAGTTCGTACATAGAATACAGTGACATTTAGGCCACAAATACGGCCATTCGTTTACTGTGGTTTAAATAAACCGTGTGTTCATATACTGCTCATTTTGAATTTAACGTATATAGAATACAGTCACATTTAGGCCATAAATACGGCCATTCGTTTACTGCGGTTGAAATAAACCGTATGTTCATATATTGCTCATTTTGAATTTAACGTACATAGAATACAGTCACATTTAGGCTACATATACGGCCATTTGTTTACTGCGGTTGAAATAAACCGTTTGTTCATATACTGGTCATCTTTGCTTACACATGCATAGGTGACTGTCACATTTAGGCCACAAATACGGCCATTCGTTTACTGCGGTTTAAATAAACCATGTGTTCATATACTGCTCATTTTGAATTTAACGTACATAGAATACAGTCACATTTAGGCCACAAATACGGCCATTCGTTTACTGCAATTTAAATAAACCGTGTGTTCATATACTGCTCATTTTGAATTTAACGTACATAGAATACAGTGAAATGTAGGCCACAATTATGGCCATTCGTTTACTGCGGTTGAAATAAACCGTGTGTTCATATACTGTTCATTTTGAATTTAACGTACATAGAATACAGTCACATTTAAGCCACAAATACGGCCATTCGTTTACTGCGGTTGAAATAAACTGTGTGTTCATATACTGGTCATCTTTGCTTACACATGCATAGGTGACAGTCACATTTAGGCCAAAAATGCGGCCATTCGTTTACTGCGGTTTAAATAAACCATGTGTTCATATACTGCTCATTTTGAATTTAACGTACATAGAATACAGTCACATTTTGGCCACAAATACGGCCATTCGTTTACTGCGGTTTAAATAAACCGTGTGTTCATATACTGCTCATTTTGAATTTAACGTACATAGAATACAGTCACATTTAGGCCACAAATACAGCCATTCGTTTACTGTGGTTTAAATAAACCGTGTGTTCATATACTGCTCATTTTGAATTTAACGTACATAGAATACAGTCACATTTAGGCCACAAATACGGCCATTCGTTTACTGCGGTTTAAA
Source organism: Bufo bufo (assembly GCF_905171765.1). Lineage (NCBI taxonomy): Eukaryota > Metazoa > Chordata > Amphibia > Anura > Bufonidae > Bufo > Bufo bufo. Next base: position 58,967,703 of record NC_053396.1, read on the forward strand.
TAAACCGTGTGTTCATATACTGGTCATCTTTGATTACACGTGCATAGCTGACAGTCACATTTAGGCCACAAATATGGCCATTTGATTACTGCGGTTGAAATAAACGGTGTGTTTATATACTGCTCATTTTGAATTTAACGTACATAGAATACAGTCACATTTAGGCCACAAATATGGCCATTCGTTTACTGCGGTTGAAATAAACCGTGTGTTCATATACTAATCATTTTGGATTTAATGTACATCGAATACAGTCACAGTTAGGCCACAAATACCGCTGTCATATAGAGTTTAAAAAAAAAATTGAGTGCAATACCCTACATCAGGGTTTATATTGGCGGTTAATTATTTTTAACATACTTAACCAATTTTTACTTTGCTTTGTGAACGCTAACTATGAGGCAAACATCTAATAAGGGACGCAGTCATGTTCGCGGTGGTGATGTTGGTGGAGCCTTTGGTGCAGGGAGAGGACGTGGCTGTTCTGCCACAGCTACACCTCCTACTGAATCTACTACTTTAGGTCCCAGTAGCCGCCAGAATGCCGTTCTAAGGATGGTAAGGCCTGAGCAAGTACAGGCGCTAGTCAATTGGGTGGCCGACAGTGGATCCAGCACATTCACATTATCTCCCACCCAGTCTTCTGCAGAAAGCGCACAGGTGGCGCCTGAAACCCATGCCCATCAGTCTGTCACATCACCCCCGTGCATATCGGGGAACCTGCCTCAAGTCGTGCAGCAGTCTCTTATGCTGTTTGAAGACTCTGCTGGCAGGGTTTACTAAGTGCATCCACCTAGCCATTTCCCAGGGATGGAAGACATAGAATGCACTGACACACAACCACTTATGTTTCCTGATGAGGACATGGGAATACCACCTCAGCACGTCTCTGATGATGACGAAACACAGTTGCCAACTGCGTCGTCTTTCTGCAGTGTGCAGACCGAAAAGGAGGTCAGGGAGGAAGACTGGGTGGAAGACGATGCAGGGGACGATGAGGTCCTAGACCCCACATGGAATGAAGGTCATGCCACTGGCTTTCAGAGTTCGGAGGAAGAGGCAGTGGTGAGACCGAGCCAACAGCGTAGCAAAAGCGGGAGCAGGGTGCAAAAGCAGAGCAGCCGTCGCCAAAACAGTTTGCCTGCTACTGGCCACCGCCACCAGGGACCGAGCACACCAAAGGCAGCATCAAGGAGTTTCCTGGCATGGCACTTCTTCACACAATGTGCTGATGACAAGACCCGAGTGGTTTGCACGCTGTGCCATCAGAGCCTGAAGCGAGGCATTAACGTTCTGAACCTTAGCACAACCTGCATGACCAGGCATCTACATACGAGACACGGGCTGCAGTGGAGTATGCACCTTCAAAACCAAGAAAGGGCTCAGGCCCCTTCTGCTCCCTCTTCTGCTGCTGCCTCGGCCTCTTCCTCCGCCTCTAGAGGAACGTTGGCACCTGCCGCCCAGCAAACAGAGAATGTGCCACCAACAACACCACCTCCGTCACCAAGCATCTCCACCATGTCACACGAAAGCGTTCAGCTCTCCATCTCACAAACCTTTGAGAGAAATCGGAAATTTCCACCTAGCCACCCTCGATCCCTGGCCCTGAATGCCAGCATTTCTAAACTACTGGCCTTTGAAATGCTGTCATTCAGGCTGGTGGAGACGGACAGCTTCAAACAGCTCATGTCGCTTGCTGTCCCACAGTACGTCGTTCCCAGCCGCCACTACTTCTCCAGGAGAGCCGTGCCCTCCCTGCACAACCAAGTATCAGATAAAATCAAGTGTGCACTGCGCAACGCCATCTGTCAAGGTCCACCTAACCACAGATACGTGGACCAGTAAGCACGGCCAGGGACGCTATATCTCCCTAACTGCACACTGGGTAAATGTAGTGGCGGCTGGGCCCCAGGCGGAGAGCTGTTTGGCGCACGTCCTTCTGCCACCAAGGATTGCTGGGCATCATTCTTTGCCTCCTGTTGCCTCCTCTTCCTACTCGGCTTCCTCCTCCTCTAGTACTACCTCCTCATCTGGTCAGCGACAGACCTTCACCACCAACTTCAGCACAGCCAGGGGTAAACGTCAGCAGGCCGTTCTGAAACTGATGTGTTTGGGGGAGAGGCCCCACACCGCGCAGGAGTTGTGGCAGGGTATAGAACAACAGACCGACGAGTGGTTGCTGCCAGTGAGCCTCAAGCTCGGCCTGGTGGTGTGCGATAATGGGCAAAATCTCGTTGCAGCTCTGGGACTAGCCGGTTTGACGCACATCCCTTGCCTGGCGCATGTGCTCAATTTGGTGGTGCAGAAAATCATTCACAACTACCCCGACTTGTCAGAGCTGCTGCGTAAAGTGCGGGCCGTCTGTGCGCGCTTCCGGCGTTCTTATCCTGCCGCCTGCTGCTGCTCTACAGCATAACTTCGGCCTTCCCGCTCACCGCCTCATATGCGACGTGCCCACCAGGTGGAACTCCACCTTGCACATGCTGGAGAGACTGTGCGAGCAGCAGCAGGCCATAGTGAAGTTTCAGCTGCAGCACGCACGGGTGAGTCGCACTGCGGAACAGCACCACTTCACCACCAATGATTGAGCCTCCATACGAGACCTGTGTGCCCTGTTGCGCTGTTTCAAGTACTCCACCAACATGGCCAGTGGCAATGACGCCGTTATCAGCCTTACAATACCACTTCTATGTCTCCTTGAGAAAGCACTTAGGGCGATGATGGAAGAGTATGTGGACCAGGATGAGGAGGAGAAAGAGGGGTCATCTCTAACACTTTCAGGCCAGTCTTTTAGAAGTGGCTCAGAAAGAGGATTTTTGCAACAGAAGAGGCCAGGTACAAATTTGGCCAGCCAGGGCCCACTACTGGAGGACGCAGAGGAGAAGTATGAGGAGGAGGAGGATGAGGATTAAGCATGTTCACAGCGGGGTGGCATCCAACGCAGCTCGGGCCCATCACTGGTGCGTGGCTGGGGGGATACGGAGGACGCAGACGATACGCCTCCCACAGAAAAAAGCTTGTCCTTACCTCTGGGCAGCCTGGCACACATGAGCGACTACATGCTGCAGTGCCTGCGCAACGACAGCAGAGTTGGCCACATTTTAACGTGTGCTGACTACTGGGTGGCCACTTTGCTGGATCCCCGTTACAAAGACAATGTGCCGTCCTTAATTCCCTCACTGAAGCGTGATCGGAAGATGTGCGACTACAGGCGCACGCTGGTAGACGCGCTCCTGAGAGCATTCCCAACTGACGCCGGGGGACAAGTGGAAGCACAAGGCGAAGGCAGGGGAGGAGGAAGAGGTCGCCAACGCAGCTGTGTCAGCACCAGTACCTCAGAAGGCAGGGTTAGCATGGCCGACATGTGGAAAAGCTTTGTCACCTCGCCGCAACAACCGGCCCCAACTGCTGATATGGAGCGTGTTAGCAGGAGGCAGCATTTGAACAACATGGTGGAACAGTACCTGTGCACACACCTACACGTACTGACTGATGGTTCTGCCCCATTCAACTTCTGGGTCTCCAAATTGTCCACATGGCCAGAGCTTGCCCTGTATGCCTCGGAGGTGCTGGCCTGCCCAGCTGCCAGTGTACTCTCTGAACGTGTATTTAGCACGGCAGGAGGCGTCATTACAGACAGACGCAGCCGCCTGTCCACAGCCAACGTGGACAAGCTCACGTTCATTAAAATGAACCAGGCTTGGATCCCACAAGACTTGTCTGTACCTTGTGCAGAATAGACATTTATACCACCATCAAACATACATTCTTGTACTCAAGTCAAGTGCAATGATTCTTTGCTTTATTTATTTTTTATTTGTCCCAATATTTTGGGGCTACCTACCCCAATAAAAAATAAAAAAAAAACATTGTTGGCTGCCTCCACCTACAACACCACATTCACTGCCTCCTTAACCTCCGATTCCATATCCACCTCCTTCTCTTAATTGCAATAATTTGAAATTTTTAGTTATTTTATTTTATTTTAAGTTATTTCCCTATCCACATTTGTTTGCAGAGCAGTTGCCATGCTCTTAAGCACATTTTACTGCCTTTTACATCCCTCTAGCCTTTTCAAGGACTATTTTAGAGCCATTTTAATGCAAAAAAGTGCCAATTTTAGTGCCCTAAATTGAAAAAATACTTATTTTCAATTGTCGGGTGACATTTTACCATTTTTGGCGTATACAAACCCCTGCTGTGCCTGGTTGACAGGGGCCTAAATCTCTCAAAATCGTCTGTTCTAATGCTGGGTGACATGAACCCCCTTTTGCCATGAATGAACCCCTGCTGTGCCTGGGTGACAGGGGCCTAAATCTCTCAAAATCGTCTGTTCTTTTGCCGGGTCACATGAACCCCCTTTTGCCGTGAATGAACCCCTGCTGTGCCTGGGTGACAAGGGTCTAAATCTCTCAACATCCTATGTTCTATTGCTGGGTGACATGAACCCCCTTTTGCCGTGAATGAACCCCTGCTGTGCCTGGTTGACAGGGGCCTAAATCTCTCAAAATCGTCTGTTCTATTGCTGGGTGACATGAACCCCCTTTTGCCATGAATGAACCCCTGCTGTGCCTGGGTGACAGGGGCCTAAATCTCTCAAAATCGTCTGTTCTATTGCTGGGTGACATGAACCCCCTTTTGCCGTGAATGAACCCCTGCTGTGCCTGGGTGACATGGGCCTCGTTCTCTCAAAATCGTCTGTTCTATTGCTGGGTGACATGAACTCCCTTTTGCCGTGAATGAACCCCTGCTCTGCATTGCTGACAGGGAACTAAATTTTGTGAAAACATCTGTTACTGATCGGAAGATGTGCGACTACAAGCGCACGCTGCTGATGGCATTCCCACCTGACAGCGGGGGCACAGTGGAAGCACAAGGCAGAGGAGGAGGAAGAGGTCGATAACGCAGCTGGGGCACCGCCAGCACCTGAGAAGGCAGGGTTAGCATGGCCCAAATGTGGAAAAGTTTTGTCAGCCTTGGAGGTGCTGACCTGCCCTGCAGCCAGTGTACAGTCGTGGCCAAAAGTTTTGAGAATTACATAAATATTGGAAATTGGAAAAGTTGCTGCTTAAGTTTTTATAATAGCAATTTGCATATACTCCAGAATGTTATGAAGAGTGATCAGATGAATTGCATAGTCCTTCTTTGCCATGAAAATTAACTTAATCCCAAAAAAAACTTTCCACTGCATTTCATTGCTGTCATTAAAGGACCTGCTGAGATCATTTCAGTAATCGTCTTGTTAACTCAGGTGAGAATGTTGACGAGCACAAGGCTGGAGATCATTAGGTCAGGCTGATTGGGTTAAAATGGCAGACTTGACATGTTAAAAGGAGGGTGATGCTTGAAATCATTGTTCTTCCATTGTTAACCATGGTGACCTGCAAAGAAACGCGTGCAGCCATCATTGCGTTGCATAAAAATGGCTTCACAGGCAAGGATATTGTGGCTACTAAGATTGCACCTCAATCAACAATTTATAGGATCAGCAAGAACTTCAAGGAAAGAGGTTTAATTCTTGTTAAGAAGGCTTCAGGGCGTCCAAGAAAGTCCAGCAAGCGCCAGGATCGTCTCCTAAAGAGGATTCAGCTGCGGGATCAGAGTGCCACCAGTGCAGAGCTTGCTCAGGAATGGCAGCAGGCAGGTGTGAGCGCATCTGCACGCACAGTGAGGCGAAGACTTTTGGAAGATGGCCTGGTGTCAAGAAGGGCAGCAAAGAAGTCACTTCTCTCCAAAAAAAACATCAGGGACAGATTGATCTTCTGCAGAAATTTTGGTGAATGGACTGCTGAGGACTGGGGCAAAGTCATATTCTCCAATGAAGCCTCTTTCCGATTGTTTGGGGCATCTGGAAAAAGGCTTGTCCGGAGAAGAAAAGGTCAGCGCTACCATCAGTCCTGTGTCATGCCAACAGTAAAGCATCCTGAGACCATTCATGTGTGGGGTTGCTTCTCATCCAAGGGAGTGGGCTCACTCACAATTTTGCCCAAAAACACAGCCATGAATAAAGAATGGTATCAAAACACCCTCCAACAGCAACTTCTTCCAACAATCCAACAACAGTTTGGTGAAGAACAATGCATTTTCCAGCACGATGGAGCACCGTGGCATAATGCAAAAGTGATAACTAAGTGGCTCGGGGAACAAAACCTTGACATTTTGGTTCCATGGCCTGGAAACTCCCCAGATCTTAATCCCATTGAGAACTTGTGGTCAATCCTCAAGAGGCGGGTGGACAAACAAAAACCCACTAATTCTGACAAACTTCAAGAAGTGATTATGAAAGAATGAGTTGCTATCAGTCAGGAATTGGCCCAGAAGTTGATTGAGAGCATGCCCAGTCGAATTGCAGAGGTCCTGAAAAAGAAGGGCCAACACTGCAAATAGTGACTCTTTGCAGAAATGTCATGTAATTGTCGATAAAAGCCTTTGAAACGTATGAAGTGCGTGTAATTATATTTCACTACATCACAGAAACAACTGAAACAAAGATCTAAAAGCAGTTTAGCAGCAAACTTTGTGAAAACTAATATTTGTGTCATTCTCAAAACTTTTGGCCACGACTGTATAGTGTGAACGTGTGTTTAGCACGGCAGAGAGCATTATCACAGGCCACAGCCAATGTGGACAAGCTTACGTTTATTAAAATGAACCAGGCATGGATCCCACAGGACTTGTCCGTACCTTGTGCAGAATAGACATTTATACCAGCCTCAACCATCCATTCTTGTACTCAAGTGCACTTATTCTTTGTTTTATTTTGTTATATGTCCCAATATTTTGAAATAATTTAAATACAAAAAACAACACAAATCAGTGTTGGCTACCTATTCCTCCTTTACCGCCGCTTCCACTACACTGCCACGTTAACCTACACCGCCACATTCACCGCCTCCTCAACCTCATAGATCCAGATTTTTATTTCCAGGACTATTTTAGAGCCATTTTAGTGGCCAAAAGTTCGGGTCCCCATTGACTTCAATAGGGTTCGGGTTCGGGGTCAAGTTCGGGTCACGAACCTGAACTTTTCTTTCAAGTTAGGCCGAACCTGCCGAACCCGAACATCCAGGTGTCCGCTAAACTCTAGTGGTAATAACTTTGGAATACTTTTACTTATCCAAGCCATTCTGAGATTGTTTTCTCGTGACACATTGTACTTCATGATAGTCATAAATTTGAGTCAATATATTTTACCTTTATTTATGAAAAAATCCCAAATTTACCAAAAATTTTGAAAAATTTGCAATTTTCAAAATTTCTATTTCTCAGCTTTTAAAACAAAGTCATACCTCATAAAATATTTATTACTTAACATTTCCCATATGTCTACTTTATGTTGGCATCATTTTGTAAATGTAATTTTATTTTTTTGGAACGTTAGAAGGCGTAGAAGTTTAGTAGAAAAATCTTGACTTTTTTTTTAATTTCCAAAACCCACTTTTTAAGGACCATTTCAGGTCGGAAGTCACTTTGTGGGGCAAACATAGAAAGCCCTCATAAATGACCCCATTGTAGAAACTACACCCCTCAAGTTACTCAAAACTGATTTTACAAACTTTGTTAACCCTTTAGGTGTCCCACAATAAATAAAGTTAAAATGGAGATGAAATTTCTAAATTTCACTTTTTTAGCAGATTAACACATCAAGGGTTAACAGCCAAAACTCAATATTTATTACCCTGATTCTGTGGTTTACAGAAACACCCCACATGTGGTCGTAAACTGATGTAAGGGCACATGGCAGGGTGCAGCAGAAAAGGAACGCCATATGGTGTTGCTGGACTGGTTTTTAGATGCCATGTCCCATTTGAAGCCCCCCTGATGCACCCTTAAAGTAGAAACTCCCAAAAAGTGACCCCATTTTAGAAACTAGGGGATAAGGGTCCAGTTTTATTGGTACCATTTTTGAGTACATATGATTTTTTGATTATTCATTATTATACTTTATGGGGCAAGGTGACCAAAATTTTTTTAATTTTGGCACAGTTTTTATTTATTCATTTTTACAGCGTTCACCTGATGGGTTAGGTCATGTGATATTTGTATATAGCAGTTCATTACAGACATGGCAATACCTCATATGTATACTTTTTCTTATTTAAGTTTTACACAATAATAGCATTTTTGAAACCAAAAAATTATGTTTTAGTGTCTCCATAGTCTGAGAGCCATAGCTTTTTTCTTTTTTGACCGATTGTCTTAGGTAGGATATCATTTTTGTGGGATGAGGGGACGGTTTGATTTGTACTATTTTGGGGAGCATACGCCTTTTTGATCACTTTTGTGATGTAAGGTGACAAAAAAATAGCTTTTTCGGCATTGTTTTTATTTTTTTATGGTGTTCACCTGAGGGGTTAGGTCATGTGATATTTTTATAGAGCAGGTCGTTACGGATGCGGCAATATCTAACATGTCTACTTTTTATTTATTTATTTCACTTTAGCACAATAATATCAAGTTTTGAAGCAAAAAGAAAATCATATTTTAGTGTCTCCATTGTTTGAGAGTCATAGTTTTTTTTATTTTTTTACTAATTGTCTCAGGTAGGGCCTCATTTTTTGCGGGATGAGGTGACGGTTTTATTGGTACCATTTTGTTCAACATACGCCTTTTTGGTGTTGCACTTTTTGTGATGTAAAGTGACAAAAATAGCTTTTTTTGACAGTTTTTATTTTAATTTTTTTTACGGTGTTCACCTCAGGGGTTAGGTCATGTGATATTTTTATAGAGATGGTTGTTACGGACACGGCGACACCTAATATGCATACTTTTTATTTATTTCACTTTAACACAATAATAGCATATTTGAAAGAAAATAATTATGTTTTAGTGTCTTCATGTTCTGAGAGCTATAGTTTTTTTTATTTTTTGAGCAATTTTCTTATGTAGGATCTCATTTTTGGCAGGATGAGGTGACCATTTTGGTCGACATACACCATTTTCATCGTTTAGTGTTGCACTTTTTGTGATGTAAGGTGACACGTTTTTTTTTTTATCGTGTTTATCGGACGGGGTAGATCATGTGATATATTTATAGAGCCGGTCGTTACAGACTCGGCGATACCTAATATGTGTGTTTTTCCTTTTTTTTTTCTATTTTTTATTATGAAATCTGGGGAAAGGGTTGTTTTTTTCTTTTTTTACTTGAAACTTTATTTTATTTTATTAAAAACACTTTTTTTAATTTTTTTTTTAACCTTTATTTCTGTCCCACTCTGGGACTTCAACTTTTGAGGGTCTGGTCCCCTCTGCAATGCTCTATAGTACATCTGTATTGTAATGCATTGCCTGTTAGTGCATGACACTGAGTCATACACTAACAGGTTGCCTATGAGACCCAGCCTGAGGCTGGATCTCCTGGACACCTATAGAAAGCAGGTCTCGATGCCGTGCTTGTCACGCATCGGGTCCCTGCCAAAGCAGTGTGGGGACTCAATGCACTCCTTCACCCGTCGCAAACCACTACTATGTCGCAGTCAGTGCTGACAGCGGCATAGAAGGGGTTAAACCACCGGCATCGCTGTAAACAGCGATGCCGGCGGATACAGCAAGGCCCCGGATACCAGGGACTGCCGGACCCCTTCAGTGATCGGGCACGCACCGCTCTGGTGACAGCCCGATCACCATGACGTACTATTATGTCAAAATGCGGGAAGTCACTGACTTCCATGACGTAATAGTACGTCACATGTCGGGAAGGGGTTAAGCACTGGTGCAAATTTAACTTTCCTCACAATTTCTGCTTTAGTCAAGTCATCTGCATATTTCCCAGCAGCCCTCATAGCAGGTTTCCCAGGACCAGGCAGGGCTGTGAAGCTAGTCTCAGGTGTTGGAATGGGCTCTGATTGAGAAGTTTCCATCATAGCCACAATGTCTGCCCAGCTTTTTTTCCTCTCAGGGCAACTCCTGAACACATGGCCCTCTTTTCCACAGACATTACACATGACATCATTAACACAGTCCATGGTTGAGTGCTCCGTGGATCTACATTTTCTGCAGTATTGAGGCATTCCATTGTAGTATAAATAGCCTCTATCTCTCCCAATCAAAAAGGAAGAAGGTGGATGATTCAACCAGGGGTGGACATATTGCCTGTGCAGCCGGTTCGGCTGCACAGGGGCCCAGTGCGGGAGGGAGGCCCTTTCTGACCGGCGGCAGGGCAGTAGAAGTGGAGATGAGCGCTTCCATTGTGAAGCACTCATCTCTATATTCATCTGTATGGCCGTCCTCAGGACAGCGATACGAATGAATGGTGCGGCAGGGCAGGAGAGTGGTATCTCCCTTGCCCGGTCCTCTGATAGGCTGCAGGCCTAGCAACGTCATCGCGGCACCTGAACCGTACAGTGCGGGACACAGGCTGTAAGTATGTGAGTTTATTGTTTTCATTATTCTTAGTATAGTATGGCAAGAAGGGGGGTGGGGGGACTTATATACAGGCACATTATGGGGGGACACTATGGAGAAGGAGGGTAAGGAGCACTATGGGGGCATCTACTGGGAGCCCTATATACTGGCACATATTATGGGGGGCATCTACTGAGGTCCTTATATACTGGCACACATTATGGGGGGCACTATGGAGAAGTGGGGGGAAAGGTGCACTATAGGGGAATCTACTGGGGACCCTATATACTGGCACACATTATGGGGGGAACTATGGAGAAGTGTGGGGGGGTGCACTATGGGGGCATCTACTGGGGGCCTGATATACTGGCATGCATTATGAGGGGAACTATGGAGAAGTGGGGGGGAGCACTATGGGGGCATCTACTCGGGCCATATATACTGGAACGCATTATGGGGGGCACAACAACATTTTATTGTATTGTACATTGTATTACATTGTACTGTACAGTGACAATAAAGGCATCTTATCTATCTTATCTTATCACTATGGAGAAGTGGGGGAGAAGAGCACTATGGGGGCATTATATAGTGGCATTTAATACTGGCAACCATTTTGGTGCCACTATGGGGAAGGGGGAGAGGAGCATTATGGGGGCATCTATGTGGGGCAGTCTATAGGGGCATTTTATACAGGAACATTATGGAAGGCACTATGGGAAAGGGGGTATTTTAGGGGTATTTAAGGTACTATAGGGGCATCTTCTGGGGGCATTTTATAGGAGCATTTTATACTGGCACAAATTATAGGGGCACTATGGGCACCTAAGCTCAACTGGGGGCACTAAAAGTGTTTTTTGTAGTGGCACACGGTACGGGTCATTGGAACACATGATGACACTTTGGGGACATTGGCTCTACTAGGGGCACTAAGAGGAAGTATTTATTTATTTTTTTACTGCCACACAACGGGGTATTTTTTGTACTGGCACACATGATAAGGGGGCGTTTTTCTACTGTCACACATTATAAAGAGAATTATTACTACCAGAGGCATTATGGTGGGCTTTATTACAACAGGGGGCCTATGGGAGTATTATTACTTCTGGGACACAATTACTGTTGGGGACACTATAGGGGCACAATTACTACTAAGTGCACACTGGCAGAGAATTATTGCTATTATTGGGATTTTGGGGAACACTATTACTGTGGGGGTACCCTGGCACAGTATCAGCTTAGCACAGTTCTTTTTGAGGGACTTTATATTATTATTATTATTATTATTATTGGCATATTTGTGTCAGGGACACTATTTGCTGGGTGCAGTTTTAGAGCATTGTGTTCCAATATTTATTGCAGAGGGCACTATCTGTTTGTAACTAGTATTTTCAGGGGGTTTATCTCTTTCTGCAGTATAGTTTTGGGGACCACAGCGTCTCAGTATTGGGTGCATGATGGGATGTTGAGAAGGTGGGAGGATGATGGAAAAGTAGAAATCTAAGATGTCTGTTTGTCAAACTCTGCAGAGACAAGAGATGGCTGAAAGAAATCATCATGGTGGTCTGGTCTGAATGGAGAAGATGAAGAAAGAGAACATATACATCAAAGGAGATGTCACTGAATGTACGAGGTATGTGGTGCTGTATTAGGCTACCTTCACATCTGCGTTGGTGATTCTGGCAGGCTGTTCCAGCTGAGAACAGACTGCTGGAATTCACTGGTTCCGGCACTGCTGGATGCAGACGGAATGCCCGCCAGTCCCATTAACTACAATGGGGTATGGCAGAGATCTTGCCACAATCTGGCAAAAATGCAGAGAATCAGAGGGACACAAACCGCTGCATGCTGTAGTTTGTGTCTGGCCGATTCCTTGCATTTTCTGGCCGGATCATACTGCGACAGGTGTGAAAGTAGCCTTACCCTGTATGTTTTGTATTGCTGTATGTAATGTTAGGATGGAATAGGTTAGGCTGAGAATTTGGCATGGGGGGTCGGGTGGCCCAGGCACATTCTTTGCACAGGGGCCCTCTGCTGTCTGTGTCAGCCCCTGGATTCAACCCTTGAATCCCTTCAGGGCCTCCTTTAAATTTTACAAAGAAGAGATGTTTCCCTGTCCAAAGATCCTCAGAGTTCTTAATTTTCCACCCATATTTAATTAAATAGGGCAATGTCATCTACTTTAGCATATGGGTTATACATGAAAGCCACAAGTCCTATCTCCCCTGCAGTGTAGAGCAGCGTGAAGGTCAGTCCATCCAGCTTAGGGAGAGAGATGTTCAGTAGGCATGAGCGAATCGACTTTGGGTGAAACATTCGAAGTCGATTCACCTAAAACTTTGTTAGAATACTGTATGGAGCGAGCGCTCCATACACTATTAGAATGTATTGTCTCAGATGAGCGGAAGTTATTACTTCGCAAAGTCTCTCGAGACTTCGGGAAATAACTTCAGAAATTAATTTCTACTGTTAAAAACGAGTATGGAGCACTCGCTCCGTACAGTATTCTAACAAAGTTTTATGCGAATCGACTTTGGATTTTTCATCCGAAGTCGATTTGCTCATCCCTAATGTTCAGCTTCAGATGTTCATAGAAATTCTGGCAAGCTCCACTAGATTTCAGCACTAGCACAAAAACACCTTTCCCAGGTATAAGATGCTCTCCTTTTGTACTTTCAGGATCTTGTAGAGAACAGTCTTCACCATGCTTTCCACAGTAAATTTCTCTCACAGTTCCTCCTTCACTTCAATGCGAATTCCATTCTTAATTCTGGTTTCTCCAGGTTGGATAAAGTTGATTCAGCTCTCCATCGCATTCCAGCAGCAGTTCAATAGCAGCAAGCAGTAAACTCCAAAGCCAAGGGGACTAAGCCCCATTCCAGGAGGCATCTCGCTTTGACAAAAAAGGGAGATCATCTGTCAGCCACTCTCCCCTTTACCAAAATGCTCCTCTTCAGGTTCCCAATCTGCATTACACCACCCGCTTGGTGCATGCCCACTTTTGGCCACACCTTTTCCTCACATGTATGTCCAGTTGCCGAAGTGCGCCGTCTGTCCTGGCCCATCTGTGACAGCCTCTCTCTACCCCCCTCCTCAGCCATTGTTATACTCCAGCTCACTTTGTGCATTCTCTTGTCATTTCCCAATGCTTTGGGGCCTACACGTAACGAAAAAACGAAACAACAAAAAACTAAAATAAAAATATATTTTTAACACCCCTTTTGCATCTGTTCTTCTGTGAAGTGTGTCTGTGACACTCTAGCATTTTTTTTACACTTAGAACACCCCTTTGGCATCCGTCTAACTGTAGTGGAAGAAAAATTATTTTAATATATAGTCCCCAGATAGGGAACGTATGAGATCTTAAACTGCGACAAAATTTTTACCCAGTTTTTAGCCAGGACATACAAGCACCAAAGTGTCACCCCATGGCCCATAGTAACCCGACACAGAATTGATGGACACATGAAAAAAATAAATACAGAAACAGTGTTGACTTCCTCCTCTGCCTCTTCCACCTCCACCTCCTGGCTCAAGATTATTATGTCTTATATTGGCAGAGTAGAGAAATATACCGGCCAAACCCCCCAAAATGGCTAAAGGTCGCACACAGAATTGACTAACACATTTAAAAAAAAAAACTTCTTCTTCCACCTCCTCCACGGCTTTCTCAATTTCCTCCGACTCTACTTGGATCTGCGCCTCCTGGTTAAAGATTGTCATTTTTTATTTTTATGTATTTTATGTCATTTCCCTATCCACATTTGTTTGCAGGGCAATTGTACTGCTCTTACCCCCATTTTGGACCAATTTTCAGCGCTCTAGCTCTTTCTATGACTTTTTTTACAGCCCTTTTTCATTTCAAACGTTCATTCGTTGTTTAGGGTCAGGTTTGGAACCTGAACCGAACTTTGAAACAAAGTTCAGTCGAACATCCCAAACCTGGACATCCACTGGTTTGCTCATCACTAACATTAAACAATTGCAGAAACCCCCAGGTCTGGGGTACTACACATGATCTGACAACTCCCTGGAGCCATATTTATCTTTTGTGACCCAGAGGACGGCAAGATCATTCAGCAAAATTAAATCAATACATGACATTACACTACAAAATACATTATAACATGAAAATTCCTATTTATCTGGATTCCGAACCCTCCATATATTAATCCACTGCATTTCCTTTAAGAAGATGATCAAAATTAGGTTTATTCACTTTAGAAAAAAGACGACTGAGGGGAGATCTAATAACTATGTATAAATATATCAGGGGTCAGTACAGAGATCTCTCCCATCATCTATTTATCCCCAGGACTGTGACTGTGACGAGGGGACATCCTCTGTGTCTGGAGGAAAGAAGTTTTGTACACAAACATAGAAAAGGATTCTTTATGGTAAGAGCAGTGAGACTATGGAACCCTCTGCCTGAGGAGGTGGTGGTGAGTTCACTAAAATAGTTCAAGAGGGGCCTGGATGTATTTCTGGAGTGTAATAATATTACAGGCTATAGCTACTAGAGATGGGTCGTTGATCCAGGTCGTTATTCTGATTGCCTGATTGGAGTCGGGAAGGAATTTTTTTCCCCTTAAGGCCTCATGCACACGACCATTGTGTGTTTTGCGGTCCGCAAATTGCGGATCCGCAAAACACAGATGGCGTCCGTGTGCATTCCGGAATTTGTGTAATGGCACGGACAGCCATTAAAATAACTGCCTATTCTTGTCCCTAAAATGCAGACAAGAATAGGACAGGTTATATTTTTTCTGCGGACCACGGAATGGAGCAACGGATGCGGACATCTTTTGTTGGCCCCATTGAAGTGAATGGGTCCGCATCCAAGCTGCAAAAACTGTGGCTCGGATGCGGACCAAAACAACGCCCATGTGCATGAGGCCTAAGTGGGGAAAATTGGCTTCTACCTCACAGTTGTTGTTTTTTTTTTGCCTCCCTCTGGATCAACTTGCAGAATAACAGGCTGAACTTTTTTCGGCCTTATAAACTATGTTACTATGTAATTTAGCCAATTACGTTTCTAGTGATTCACTGCTCTTTTATTACTCTCTATTATTTCTCTGTCAATCTCCATATTTATTACATTACTAAAATCTCCCATAATATTTACTGGTAAATGTTTTCCCTTTTTGAAATCATTCAATTACAATAAAATCATGTAAGCGTGGGGTGGAAGTATATAAATAAAGAACACACTCTTACATATTCTGTATAACTTACAATGAAGGAAAATGAAGATAATCAACTCACATGCTGCAAAAACAACCCTCTGCAAATGTACTAAAAGGAGTTTTTCTGAGACTTTAATACTGATGACTTAGGCAACCAGAGGAAGTAGTGGGCAAAGATCGGGGTGGCTACCTGACAGCTGCATGCTGAAGGCTTCAGCACAGGACCTGCTGGAGACTCCTGGACCCCTTGATATCCCGCTGGTGCATAGCTTTGTGGAGTTCCAGCCTCATGCTCCCGGCAGCCATCTTGGTGGTGACAATGTGCCTCTTCTGCTTTTGAGTATAGGGAAGTAGGGAAAGACCTTAATATTTTGGTCTCAGGGTCTGTGTTGGTCACAATGGGCTGAAGTTGTTTCTACTGGCATTAGGGCTTAGGCCCTGGAGAGTCATATTTACTTTATACAACCATCACCACATGTTCTGTCTTTGGTTTTGCTGCAGAGGCAGCACTGCCCTCCTGTGGCAATTTCTAGTATTGGATCCTAGTACTGGGATATTTTAGTTTAATAGACTTAAGGAGACAGTGCTGTTAAAACCAAATATATATCAAGACCTCCTTGAGCCTGCTGATTGGGGTCATACACTGCACTTGGACACTGCATTCTGTTATCGAATGCCCTACATGCTGAAGCCATGACACTATAAGCAGCTTATGACAGCCTCCTACACACCATTCTACTGGAATTTATCATCTGCTTATCTCCTCTCCTTTTCTGGTGTCAAGGACCTGATATGAACAAATATCTTATACAAAATCTTAGCAGGGAGATCTACTTGCTCACAAGTGCTCTTACAACTTCTCACCTTAGCATTCTGATATACACAAAAATATAAACACTCTGAAACCACCTAAACAACTCGCCAAAGTTCGATATCAACAACCTTCTTCTCCATAAATGGGGGGTTCATCTGAGCTGCTAAAGAATGATGAATATTACCCAGCCACAACTCTCTCTGATTCCAAGCTGTTCTGAACCTTCCGAAAATGACTCTTTGCAGGTGACCTTGGTGGCCCAAGAGGTAGCTAAATTACTGATGCCGTAATTTGATAAACTGTTTGACATGCTTCACTTATCTATTACCGCGGCCATGAGCCAAATGACTAACAATACTCAAAAGATAACTGAACTTAAAAATAGAGTTCAGCCTCTTGGTGAAAAAGTCAAGCTGCAGAGTAAGAACTGAGAGACAAACTGGAAAACCTGGAAAATAGAGATTGTCGCAGTAGTTTGCATTTTGTGGGCATCTCAGAATCAGCTGTCGGCGAGTGCCTCCTGGAATAACCTTACAAAAAATCTCCCTGCTGCTCTTCATATGGACCTTGGTAATGACCCAATGGAAGAGCGAGTGCACAGACCCCCTCCAAGACCTAAATGGGAAGACAGGAATGCAGACCTTACCCCGTCATAGCGAAGTGGCTTCCCTGGGCCATAAAAGAAAAGGTCTTGAGAGTCTATCGGCAGGAAAGGGAACTGATTATCCAAGATTTCAAGATTCCGTAGCCCAGAAACCCAAAGGCTTTGTGCCCATCTGTTGTCTGCTTGTTGAGAGGAAAATCAGGTTCCAACTACTCTACCCAATCAGACTAAAAATACAGTATGATGAACATACGACCATCGACAAGAATCCCAATGCAGCTGGGAGGACATATCGCTCTGATGGAGATGCTGCAGAGGGATGTTCCATATGACATGCTATTTACCTTATAATTTATTATAAGAATATTGTAATTTCCTTAATGGAATGTATTTCTCAGTGATAGCACTGTTTGCATTGCTTGCTCTTTGCTTACTGTTATTGCTGATCTTTTTTGTTGGTAACAATACTGTTTCTGTAGATTTTTTTGGGTCGTATTCTCTTGTGTCTTCCCTCTTTTCGACTCAGGTATTTATCTATGCGGCACCCACTTCTGATGACACTGTTCTTACGGCTTGCTGTAGGACCAGAAGGGATGAAACTATCACTGTATATTGCTAAGTAGTCGCCTACTGACCCAGGATGACTACTTTACATGCACCAGACCCCAATATTAGTTACACCTCACCACACCTATGGTTGTTGTTATGGAATGTGGCAGGCCTTAACCCTTTTACCCCTGGAGAACTTTTCATTTTTGTGTTTTTGTTTTTCACTCCCTGCTTTTTTATTTTTCTGTTAACATAGAGGTTTTAGGGCTTGTTTTTTGCGGGACAATTTGTATTTTCTAATAGCCCCATTTAACATTGACCAAAAAAATCACAGAAAAAACAAAGATAAAAACGTCCTGCACGGTATGATATATAAATGTGCGGATGTCCCTGGCCATATTAATGAAGTTAATCACAGAAATAAGATAATAATGCACTTAGTAAAGTAGATGCAAGCATCATATATGGACAAAAGTCCTCACTCTCATATGATAAAATCTGAGACACTTAGCCAATATATTTTGATCAAAACACATCTGTGCCCGTCTACCAAGTGCCAAGGTGGTCTCAGGTCAGGCGGGTCCTACGCTAAACCTACCTAAGCCGTTGGGCTTCTATGTTCAGGAGCGCAAATGCCGCACATATGGTGTGCTGCTCCTAGTCACCTCTATGTGCATCAAGCAACCAATGGGAGGAGGAGCAAGCACACCTATACGTACCACCTAATCAAGGCGCTCTGTTAGATAGGAAGGGCAAAAGTGCAAAGGAATGCTACTCCCAAGATAAAATAGGAGCGCATTCACACTTGAAGGTGCCACTCCCTCAAGCATAAACTACATAGACAAAAAAAAATCACAGAAAAAACAAAGATAAAAACATCCTGCACGGTATGATATATAAATGTGCGGATGTCCCTGGCCATATTATTGAAAAAAAAACACCGAAATAAGATAATAATGCACCTAGTAAAGTAGATGCAAGTATTATATATGGACAAAGTCCTCACTCTGATAAGATAAAATCTGAGACACTTAGTGAATATATTTTGATCAAAACACGCCTACCAAGCGCCAAGGTGGTCTCAGGTCAGGCGGGTCCTACGCTAACACCCGCCTGGCTAGAATTGTCCGTTGCGTATGATTTTGGTGCATTTTTTGCAGTGATTTGTGTTAGCGTAGGACCCGCCTGACCTGAGACCACCTTGGCGCTTGGTAGGAGTGTTTTGATCAAAATATATTCACTAAGTGTCTCAGATTTTATCTTATCAGAGTAAGCACTTTATCCATATATAATGCTTGCATCTACTTTACTAAGTGCATTATTATCTTATTTCTGTGATTTTTTCCCCCCCATTCAACATTGCATATGATGTAGTGAGGAGCTGGAAAAAATATCCAAATGGGGTAGAATGGAGGAAAAAAAAGGAATTCCGCCACAATTTTATGGGATTTGTTTTTGCAGGGGTTCCCTATGCGGCAAAACTGACTTGTTATTTTTATTTTCCAGGTCAGTACGATTACTGCGATACTAAAAACCTTGAAGTTTTTTTTCTTTTCATCACCATATTCTGATCCCTATAACTCTTTTGAAGTTATGTGTATGGAGCTGTGTGAGGGCTCATTTTTTGTGGGGCGTTGTGTGCTTTTCTAGATACCATTGGGGTGTGTATGACTTTTTGATCACGTTTTATAAATTTTTTTGTAGGAGGTGAGGTGACCAGAAAATGAAGCGTTGGACATTTTTTTTCCGTTTCGCCATTTACATTTTAATAGTATGGGTGTTTTCGTGTGTGCTAATGGCCTTGATGTTTTTTTTTTTATTGTTTATCTATTTAGATTTTGGGGAGGGGGGTGATTTGAAGTTTTTTTCTTTTTTTTTTATATAAAAAAAATATATTTTTGACACTTTTTATAGTTCCCCTAGGGAACTTGAACAAGCAATCATCAGATTGCTTCTCTCATAGACCCCAATGCATTAGCACTGGAGTCTATGAGACAGACTATGTTCATATGGTGGGTATCCATAGAAACCTATGTGTGACAGCCTCGGACAGCCATTCAGGAAGGCAAAAACTTGCTGCCGATTGTCGACTAATTTACGGACGCTGCACAGTTTTCCAACAGCATAGGCACGGTGGACAGAAAGCACATCTGTGTTAAGAAGTTTCTAATCTCTGGCTTCCTTTTCTATAATTATAAACCGGATTTCTTGGTGGTGCTGTTGGTCTTGGCTGACCGCAATTACTGGTTTGTGAATGTGGATATTGGAGCCTATGGGAATACTGCAGATGCTGGCATCTTTAGGGCTTCCAGAATAGGGAAACAGCTTTTTAACAACCAGTTGTCTCTACCTGACCCCCACCCCCTTTAGCAAGGGGTTTGAACTCTCCAGGCATCTGATACACCCTTTCCAAAAAAGAGCATTGGACACTCAGAAGTACATATTTAAAGGCTCAACAAGGTCTGCAGATACATTGATTGCATTTTTGCTATAATTTCCAGCAAGTGGAGGGTGTTCTACGTGGCCATTCAGATGGATCTGGAGAACATGGACTTTAAGGCTAGCATCCTCCATAATTACATCAGGATCCTTGATGCCACCTTTGATGGGGATCTTCAGCAAAGATTCCCTTTCTTAACTGTCTCTTTGGACATTACGCAGCATGGATAACCAGGATCTACAAGCATGGAGATCAAGGATTTTTATGCGATTCTGTTCCATGGCAGCGGGACACATCTGATTGGGTTCTTGACTGTAGGGACCACTGGACAGAATTTTCTGACCGTCTAATTTTGAACTTTAACTAGTTAGTTGTTGTTACTCGAAATTACTGTGGGAACTCGCAACACAATGAGGATTCTTAGGGTGCAAGCTTATGTAATTGTTCCCAAAAAAAAATTCTAAAGTTAATGAAAAACGTAGCTGCTTTTTATTTTGTAAAACAGTGTTTAATATGATTATTTACTGAAATGTTGGCAAAGATAAGGTAATATTTTACCTTAATAAAGAAATGCTCTCTGTGTGTTTAAGTTTTTTTTTTTTTTTAAAGCCAGTTTCACATAAGCGTATTTGGTATGTGAAACACGCTCCTTGTGACAGCTGTATTTCCCAGACTTAACATTGCTCCTTTGATGTGAACTCACAGTATCATAAAGCTCCTACCCAAGCATAGGTGTGCTGAACTGTACCTCTCAGCATTATACTAGTACAGATCAGTACACCTACAGCATTATACAACATTCTGATTCTGATTCTGAGAGTTCATGTCACAGGAGCAGTGTTCAGTCCACAAAATACAAACGTCACACGGAGACTGAATTCACTTATACAAATAATGTTCAAATTTGAAATGGAATGGGGTTATTCTATCTTGGCAAGTGAAGGCTAATATTGGACAAAACACCAGTTTACAATGGCCATCTAGGCCGGAGGTAATGAAAAAGGCCAGCGACTTTGCATTCTGCTGTATCCATCATCACTGAATGGGAGATACCGAACAGCATACCTTGATTTGGTATGTTGCTTCCATTCAGTGTTATGGGAGTTAATTTACAGAATGACAGCTACAAAAGAATAGTTCCATTTGTGTCCATCCACATTATGTTAAAGTCATCTTTTTTTGGAAGTGCAAAAAAGCAAGCACAAGTATTCTGATTGTGTTTTTCACCATCCAAAAAATTAAGATTACTTACCGGTAATTAGATTTTCTAGAACCCACGACAGCACCATGAGAGAGGATCTGCCCCCACAGACAGGAAGCCTGAAGAAAAGGCAGAGACTCTACTACCCTTCAGTGTGATATTCCAAGCATGAGAGGAACTCCAACAACATAACAACATTTAGTTTATACTATATCAAAGCGGTTTTTTTTCCGTTTGTTTTTTTGCTACACCCGTGAATCAATCCAACAAACACCAAGAAAAAAAGGGAGGGAAATAAGGGTGCTGTCGTGGGTTCTGGAAAATCCAATTATGGTATGTTATCTTCAGTTTTCCCTTCACCCATGACAGCACCATCAGAGTGAATTAACAGAGGAGACAACTAGGGTGGGGAAACAGACAAAAGAACCTTCTTCCCAAAGGAAAGATCAAAAGGAGAGCTATGGTGAAGCCTATAGTGCTTGAAAAAGGTAGTAGGAGAAGACCAAATTGCAGCCTTACAAATGTCTATGAGGATGCCATTGTTCTGGTACTGTGCTTTGAGACTCAAAGAAGGAGACAGACCCGAGGAGGTATAAGCCAGAGATATAGCTGAAGTAATCTATCTAGCTATCAAACTTTTCAAGGCAGGCTTGTCCTTATTCAACCCCTGGGGGGAAAAAAAAAAACTGAGAGGAAAACTTCCTCCAATATTTAGTGCATGATAAATACTGGAACCTAGCTCTTTTGACATCCAAACAATGAAGGGACCTTTCTTCGCCTGATTTTGGATTCTCAAAAAAAATAAGTGGGAATTACTATATTCTGGGACCTGTGAAAACTAGATGCTACTTTCGGAAGGAAAGCTCGGTCTGGCCTAATTAGTACTCTACAGTATCTTCAAAAATGGTAGTGTATGGAGGATTGATGAATATCGCCTGAATTTCATTAACCCTATGTGCTGAGGTTAAAGCAATCAAAAGGCAGAGTTTAAACATTAGACATTTAATGAAAGCCTTCTCCAGGGGCTCAAAGGGAAAATTTGTTATGGCTCTGAAGCAAGGGCTACACGGCGACACTGGTCGCGTGACACCTGTTGCGGCCAGGATCACTGAGTAGCGGTGATCGCATAGAAATGAATGGGATCGCTGCAACAGTCGCATGAAATCCAGCGCGTCTGGATTTTTAGCAATTTCCACGGCGATTGCATTCATTTCTATGGGATCACCGCTACTCAGCGATCCTGGCCGCGATCAGTGTTGCCGTGTAGCCCTTGCCTTAGTACCAAATTCAGGTCTCGGGGGGAATTCTAAGGGATATAAAAGGGGTAGGTCTACTAACTGCTCTAAAGAATCTAGAGACCCATGAGCTGCCCGCAATATACTGGTCAAACAAAGCAGAGAGGGCCAAACCATGGACCTTCAGAGTACTCCCAGCCAATCCTAATTCTAACCCTTTTTGTAGGAATTTTAGGATAAGATTTAATGTGGCTAGGAGAGGGATACTATTGAAATCTATTTATGACAAATTATTGAATAAATGGCTACAGAAATCCAGTTTTTCACTTTTAAGTAGTGTGGAAATCAGACCCTCAGAAAATCCTTTCCTAGCTAATAAACTCCTCTCAAATTCCATGTAGTCAGATGGAGGTTCTTTATGCAGGGATAGAAAATTGTATCCTTACTTAGAAGGTCCTGGGTTTCTGGCAGAAGGGTCTGAGACTGACATCACCCGAAGCCAAGTGAACCAAGCTCTCCTTGGCCAAAAAGGGACAATTAGTATAACACTCGCCCCGGTCTTCTCTGATCCATTTTAGGACCCTCGGAATTAATGGAAGGGGAGGAAAATCATATGCCAGAGGAAAAATCCACTTGTGGAGGGAAGTATCTATTCCACAAGGGAATCCCCTTGGATCTAGAGAGAAACATTTTTGGGTCTTTTTGTTCTGAGCTGTGGCTAATAGGTCTATCACAGGATGACCCCAAATATGTAAAATTTTCCTGACATTTGACTGGTTTAAGTTCCATTTCCCCTGAGAAATGGCATGCCAGCTGAGAAAATCCACCTGATGATTTTCTATTCTATTTCTATTTATCAGAGATTGATCAACAGTTTTTTTCTGTTAAGAACAAGATTATTTTAGCTTCCTGCATCAGACTCCTTTATCTTGTCCTTCCATGCCTGTTGAGATAAGACACTACCTTCCTGCTTTCTGTCATGATTCTTACATTTCTTCCCTTCAACCTTGGAAGAGCAGACAACAGGGCGAATCTCACTGCTGTCAACTCCTTCAGATTTGAGAAACCATCTCTTATTATGCCAACGACCCTGAAGAGATAGTTCCTGAATGTGAGCCCCCACCCCCAGGGACTTGCATCTGTCGTTAAACATATCCATTTCTCGAGCTTCCAGGGGACTCCTTACACAAAATTTTCTCTTAACCACTAGGTAAGGCTCTGTAAGGTTTGATCTGAGATTCTTATGTTTGATTCCAGTGGAACTCTTCCCTTGTCCCAGAAGGATAGAATCTGGAAGGCTCTGGAATGTAGATGAGCCCATGTTACTGCTGAGATGCAAGCTGTAAGAGAACCCAAGATAGAAATTCCCTTTCTTATAAAAATCAATGGATTTTTGTCAAGGTCTTAGACTATCACCTGAATCTTGACCAATTTTGTCTCAGGCAAAAAACAGCTCTGGACAGTAGAGTCCAGGGCTAGACTCAGAAAGGTTTGAAACTGTGAAGTAATCAGATTTAAGATTCCAGGTTCAAGATCCAACCTAACTGTTCCAGAATCTGAGATACCACAAACACAGACTCCTTGCAAGAAGTTTCTGACTTGGCGACTATCAGGAACTCATCCAAATAGGGAACAAACAGTATATTCTTTTCTTTTATATGAGCCCCCATTTCTGCTATAACCTTTGTGAAGACCTGGGGGCCATAGAGAGGCCAAACAGAAGTGTATGAAACTGAAGATGTAACAGCCTACCATGAAACACAGTGGAAAAATATTTATTTTTGACTTTATTGTTTCCATTTGGAACTTTTTTGTTAAGAGATAAAGGTTCAGTTGTTATTAAGTTTATAATTGTTCTGAAAGAACCGTCTGGCTTTTTGACAAAGAATAGGGGAGAATAAAAGCCTTCTTCTCCCTTTGGAACTGATACCAAAACATATTTTTCTATCAACTCAAGTGTAACTGCTGTTTAATTTTTTATACCCTAATAGTATAGTACACCCTGCTGTATAAGTGCTTTTATGATTTAAAATTTGATCATTTTCAGATTTACCTGCTAATAACTCCCACAAATGCATGCTACTTTCCTATTCAGCAGCTCTCATATCACAGAGTTGCCATGTGCAGTCTGTCTTCTCAGTATTATAGCAAGAGACGGATGAGCTCTGAGAGGAGGAGCTCAGCCCTGACAGCCTGGAGCTGGGCTGAGGCAGAAAGTGGAGGGGGGAGGGCTGCTTTAGATGGTGATATCTTCTCAATTGTAGCAGCTAGCAATATGCAACTGGTCTTGTTTGAAAGCTGACAGTCCAGGCTTTCTAGTCCAAGCAGAGGATAAATCACTAGAAATAGAGTCGAGAATAATCGTGGGTAAAATCTGCTTTTACTTTCAGCTTTATTCACAGCATCCCGATTTCTTTCATTGATATCTTCCCCTGTACTGAACAGATTTATGTCTGAAAGCTTGGAATGTCAGTTTTCAGACAATACAAAGCGCATATTTCTAGCTGGTACCAAACCAGAGATATAAGCAGCCCCCCATCCCTCCCTGTCAGTCTGGAAGAGAATGAGGGACAGCTGGCTATTAAGAGGTTAAAAGAAATGCTTACTGATTTAATGTAATTGCAGGGCTTGTCTCTGGTTAGCTGTATGTGAGGATACACACTGCTCTGGGTACTGTGGGAAGTTATCTGCGTTCTGATTGGTCCTGCTAGTTCATGTGAAGAGAGCAAGGGCTTATGCGAAGTGAGGGAAATACAGGATGGCCTCAAGGAAGGGCAAAGATCATCACAGGAAGAGCAGCAGAGGCCATCTTAGGAAGTTTCTGAAATAGAGGCACAGAGAAATATGGTTGCTAAGGGCTGAATACAGACATCAGAAAGGTAAAATTTGCTGAAAAATGCAGCTTCATGAATATCTTCCCTTCAGCATCACATATGTTAGGAATTGCATTTTTGGTAGTGAAATAGCAGTTACACTTTAAGGCTACTTTCACACTGGCATTTAATTGGTTCGGCAGGCCTGCCAGATCCATACTACAGTGTACACCCATGCGCTGCTGGAAGTCTGTCTGGCCACATTCACTATAATAAGGAGCAATGTAGATCCAGCCGCAGCACAACAAATATGCAAGAGGCGTCTGGACAAAAAATTCTGCGATCTACAACGTTCTCCATTATAGTGAATGGGGCCTGGCAGACTTCCGGCAGCTCACGGGTGTACACTGTAGGACTGAATTTTTTGTTATCAAGAACCTGTTTAGAGGAGGAGACCATAACTCCAGTTTCAGACCCAAAGGAATGGTGTCCAAAACCCAAGAACTGCCTGAGATTTGGGAACAAGCAGGAAAGAATTTCTTTAATGTTCCCCCCACTTGACTTCTGGCTTCATTGCTGTTCTGATTTATTTTTGTCTCAAAAGGACTGATTAAAGAAAAACCATTTACCTTTCCTCTGGGATTTAAATCTATAATTCTTATCTCTTTTGTCCCCTTCTCCATTCCTTTTAAAGGAGTGAAAAGAACGATTAGATCTACCACGAAAAGAAGAAAATGTTTGAAAACCTTCTCTTTTTATCTGCTGCCTTCTCTAGCAATTTGTCAAGTGATGGTACAAACAGATATTCACCCTCACATGAGACTCCGCATAATTTCTGTTTAGAAGGGAGATCACCCCGCCAATTCTTTAACCACAGGGCTCTAGGAGCTGAGTTTGATAAGCCTGAAGAACTGTCTGGTAACCTTACAGAGTCCGCTAAGGCATCAGCCCAAAAAAATCTGCCACTTTGTTAATAGTAGGACAACTAGAATCTCTTCTGTAGTATACTTATTGCGGATCTGATTTTCTAAGTACTATGTAAAACATCTTCCCTCCAAAGGTTATTACAGAATAATGAGTAGATGAAAAAGGGCTTGTGTAGGCAGTATATATTGACGACCTACAAATATCTGATTGGTGGTGGTCTGACACCAGGCACCCCCCCCAATCAGCTGGTTGAAAAGGAGGTGGAGTTTCATGTGAGCAATGCCTCCTCTTCATTAAAATGCTGGATATAAGACCCCTGCCGATCAAATATTTATGACCTAGGATAGATAATCAATATATATTGCCTGCATAACCCCTTTAACACTATAAAATATGAAAAACATCAACATTGTGCCCAGTAAATATATGATTAAAATTGTTAATTACAGGTCAATTAATTGTTGGAAGGAGGCGGGTGGCAGAAGGGGAGTGCCTTACCGTGCTGCTGTTGCCAGAAATTTACAGTCCGCAGTATGTAGGATGGATCATTTGGTGGTACAAATGCCTCCAATACAGTCGTTACCGCCATTTGTGCCTGACAACGTACCACCTCAGGGATCCTGCATAAGAGGGGTGCCAGAAATCTTAAAAAGGCCTCCTCCATTGCCTCTTCAGAGCTCTTCTCAAGATACTGTCACTATGGTAAAGACCAAAGGGATCTTTGGTCCTACCATAATGCCAATAAGCACCTTGCTCCCCTTCCCAAAAAAAATTAAAAATTCTGATAAATATCCATTATGTGATTCAGGAACTCCACTCCAACAGCCCACAATATAGGGTCCTTTTTTTTTTGTGCTCCATTAGATGTTTTTTCTACATTGGTCTCAGTAGGATGCCTATCTGGCCTCCAGATTGCTCACTTTAGGGGGGGGGGGGAAACATTAAAAATAAACAATGCAAGAAATAAAAAAAATGGGTTTAAAGGATCAAAACTTATTAGTAGCACAGGAATATGGGTAAAGAGTAGGAAATGATACTATGAAAAAAAGGTCAAAAGTTGGGGATCAACCAGTTCTTCCCTTGTTCCAATCTACTGGGAACATTTCCAGGGGGATTCATCCCATGTAGTATCTTTGTGAGGGTGTCATGGTATTTATTTATGGTGCTGTGTCAGTTTGTTGGATGCTCCAACTCAATGAGATGTCTGAACTCCATAACCAGCAACATCTTGAAGCAAGTCTCTATGTACTGTAGACTGCTATGCAGCTTCCAGGCCTCTGTGCTCTCTGCTATGCAGCTTCTACGATGCCTTGATGGGGAATTCCATATCTGTTTTCAGCATTCTCCAGCAACCAAACATTTTTTAATGGCCATCAGATTGATGGAATTCTGTACAACGGCCATTAAAAATAAGTTCATTAAATTTATGGGGTAGGCCATCAAAATGGGAAAAAACGGAACATGTCCTATTTTTTGATGGGCATTATTTATGGCCTATAAAAGAAGGCATTTGTGTTGGTGCCATGCTAATATGTGCCCACATTGCTGACAAAAATGATGTTTTAATATTTGCAAATGAGCCTCTAGGAGCAACAAGGGTGTTGCAGGTACACCTAGAGGCTTAGCTCTTTCTGCAACTGCCGTGTCCTCTGCATTTTGATTGACAGGGCCAGGCAGTGAAAACATTATAATGCCTGGCACTGTCAAAGTACGAAGGATGCGGCAGTTGCAGAGAGAGCAGAGCCCCTAGGTGTAACTGTAACACCCCTGGTGCTCCTAGAGGATTATGTGCATATATTAAAACTAAATTTTTCTCAGCAATGCGGGCACATACTGTATGAACATGGGACCAATACAGATGCCTTCAGCTGCCAAGTGCACATGTAACAGGTCAGCCAGTTTCATAGGTACAAATCTGCTGACATTCACAAGTTAACATTAGTCACAGCTCCGCCCTAATGAAACTAAGCCAAATAACGAGAAATTAAGTAAAAAAATAAATAAAATCATAGCAGCTTTACATACAGGTTCTGGTTAGCATATCATTTTCATGCTTTCCACTAAGGGCTTTTTCACACGAGCGAGTCCATTGCGGGAATCGCGCTCCGTGTGCGAGTGTGATCCTCTGCTCTGGACTTGCAGGAGTGGACGGCATTATCATGATTTATAATGCTATGTGCCTCTGCTTGAACTTATTTCTACAGAATCATACTGACAGCTTTAGGTCACTATGATTCTGTGGAAAAAAGGCCATGCAGAGGCACATAGCATTATAAATCATGATAATCACACTCACACACGGAGCGTGATTCCCGCAATGGACTCGCTCGTGTGAAACAGTCCTAAGTGTTTATTAAAGGGGCTGAACCCGGACATACCCATAATTTCACGCAGGCAGTCCCCCTGATGTTAGCATCGGAGCATTTCATGCTCCAATG
The DNA here is from genome assembly GCF_905171765.1 of Bufo bufo. Lineage (NCBI taxonomy): Eukaryota > Metazoa > Chordata > Amphibia > Anura > Bufonidae > Bufo > Bufo bufo. The sequence continues at coordinate 58,996,254 of NC_053396.1, forward strand.
TTCCCCCGCCCGACAGTGTGTTCGGTGACGTCACTGGCTCTGATGGGCGGGCTTTAGCGATGCCCAAGCCGTTTTACAGGCTAGGGCAGCGCTAAAGCCCGCCCATCAGTGCTGGTGATGTCACCAGGCTCACTGCTGGGCGGAAGCCTCCGCCTGGCAGCCCCATGGAGAGCCCGGTTCGTCACCGGAACTCCAAAAAATGCCTTTGCCCTGCGCAATTTAGCGGATTTTGGTTTCGATACCCGGTTTCACTGTAGACTCGTCAAGATAAAATAAACGGTCATCAGGGAGGGGAGGCTTCAGAAAAGAGAGTGAGTTTCTCTTTTCTGAGGCCTCCCCTCCCTGATGACCGTTTATTTTATCTTGACGAGGCTACAGTGAAACCGGGTATCGAACCCAAAATCCGAATTACCATCCTCGTCATTAACTGTGAACAGTCTCGACTGGCTACCGAACCTGCTAAGACCATTCCTTTAATTCTTTAAGACGCACCACCAGACCCAAAGAGAGTCCTTGTGACTTGGGCATAAGGATCCGAACCTGTTGATTTACTGTTTTGTATAGTTTGGGGTCCTGTGAGTTGTGTCTTGTCCCCCCTTTTTTGTGTTTGTGTACTTTTGTCTGTAGGGGCATGTTCTGCGGCTTTTGGATCTTTTATCCAGTGGTATTAAAAGTTAAGTTTTAAATACGTTACTGCCCCACATGACCGGGTGCAAGAAAAAGTCGGTCAAGCAGCCAAAACTCACAAAGTTTTACTTTTCCAGAGACGCGGGAGACATCCAAGATGGCGCTGGAGGCGCGCGGCGACACCGGACCTCCCACATAGCTCTCCAGCTTCAGCTCTGCGGAGATCGCTTTCTGACCCGGCGCTCCCTTCCCAGCCGGAGCTGGGAGATCATCGTTCATCAGCCCGCGGGACAAATAGACCTCTGTGACTGGAAGGAGCACACCGACCGGTGAGCCGCAGCTCCCCCCGCACTACACCACGGGAGCTGCCTTCTGCTTCTCCCTCCCCTCCGCGGGAATCCTCACAGCTCAATGTCCGCCATGCGGCTGCTATTTTACCCTCCTGCAGGGTCACACAGAGCTCCCCTGCAGCCCCAGAAGAGGACGGGGAAACGTCGCTACTAGCGTTACCGGTGTCCAATACAGCCCTCACGGACACCGCCATGCGTGACATGCTGATCCTGCAGCGGCGATCCTTGCTGCTGGACATAAAGTCCATTATAGCACCTTTGCGCTTTGACATTGATGAGCTGGGGGTCATCAACCCTTTGATGTTCAGACGCAGTATAGGATCGGATGAAGTCTATTCCCTTATCCAAGATGGAGTCCGTAGTGCGCGCATCCTTCTGCGCAGCCGCGGGCGTGCTGACACTGTCGGGGCTCTGACGTAGGACGCTCTATGCTCCAAGGAGCGTGGCCGTCCTGCGTCATTGCTGCGACGGGGGATACAGACGCCGGCGGTGTGCGGAGGTTTGCGCGCCACATCCAAACGAGACTGAGACCTTAATAGCTATACAGGTGAGGACTTACATCATCCGTCCCGCCACTGGGTCTGAACGTCATCCATTGGTTAAGTACATGGAACTCCGCCCACTCTTGTGGCCATATATACCTGGCTAGGTATGCAATATCATTACCCCTTGAAAAAGCTGACGGCGAAACGCGCGTCGGGGCACAGTCTGACGGGTTGTGGTAAAACTTTAGGTCAGTATGCAACATTCTCTGCTAAGATATATGTAATTTAATATGGCAGTAAGTAGGTCTATGTCCCATGGATCCAGGATTGGAACTTTGATTCTGTGACCATATTTTGTTGGACAGAATAACAAATCCTGTATGCACTGACTACATTTTCCCATGTGTATTGTTGCACTTGCACTTTATATGTTTGTACCAATATTTACCATATACCCGCAGTCTGAATGTAATTTTAAATGTTCTTAAATTTTCTGTGTGGCCAGAAATGGTTATGACTCTGTGAATATTAATAAAATTGAGTGTTATTTGAAACATAATTGACTATGGAGTTATAATTTGTTATTTAGGAATTGATCTATGTATCTTTATTGGTTCCGTTAAAAGGTGATACTGGATTGCTTACGCAGTGAGTATAGGGAAACAATTCTTGGTTTTTCATGAGGCATATACAGTTTCCGCATATTTTTCAATCACACTTTCACACCAAATCTAGGGGGGGGGGGTCAAATCTAGGGGGGGGGGGGGGGTAATGTTAGCTATTAAAAATACGGTAGCATTTTCCCATGTAGCTGACCACATAGATCCTCATGGTCGATTTGTTATACTGATATGCCCTCTCAATAATGTATTATTTACCATAGTGTCTCTGTATGCTCCTAACCATGGCCAAATGCACTTCTTTCACAAGTTAATGAAACTGGTCCATAAGAAAAGACAGGGAAAACTGGTGATCTGTGGTGATTTTAATCTGACATCAGATCCGTCTGTGGATACTTCCTCCTCCCCACTGCGGGCCGCCCCTTTCCTCGCTACTACTTTCTGGAAGGAGGAGCTTTATGACGTTTGGCGTATCCACCATGCGTCTGCTAGAGATTATTCATTTCCTTCTGGGGTTCATAAGGTGTATTCCAGAATTTACATGTTTCTTGTGGATAGAGCACTTCTCCCTTACGCTCAAAACTCCTCCCTAGAAACTATCAAAAGGTCCGACCATGCAGCTACTGTATTACCTTGGCGGTTTCTGAATCTATTAATTCCCCTCAAGTATACTTGTGGCGGAATAGCTCCTTTTTGCTCTCAGACCCTCAGTATGGCTCCCGCATAGAAACAGATCTCAAAGACTCTTACACAGATCCAGTGACTCTGTGGAACGCTCGCAAGGCCTGTATCCGGGGGTCTTTTATACAGCAGGGTGCGATATGAAAAAAGCGACTGGAAGCAGAGATATCAAACATCCTGTCCCAGTTACAACAGGCAGAGGCGAAAAACAAAGCGAATCCTACTCCTCTGTTAGCGGACGAGCTTAGACGCCTTAGGCAGGAGTTGAGAGGTTATATGCTTTCCTCCTACGACAAAATGCTTCGCAAAACAAAAGCGACCTATTATTCTCAGGAGAAGGTTTACTCCCCCATATACATTGCTAATGGCTTTGAATCATACTATGCTGATCTTTATAATTTACAGAATTCCCATCCTACCCCAGCGGATCTAGACGACCGGGTCAGTCTATCTCAAATCCCTACATTTACCCACACTAACTAGCTCCCAGCTTCAGGACCTTAACTCCCCCATTACTATCGAGGAGGTGGAGGCGGTAATTGCGTCTCTCCCTAGAGACAAAGCCCCTGGCCCTGATGGCTTTGCTAGCCATTATTATAAACATTTTAAACAGAGTATTAGCCCCTACCTAAGAGACTTCTGTCAAGATGCGATGTCCCAGAGTTCTCTGCCGGCTGAAAATCTACAAGCCCTTATTATTACCCTCCCCAAACCTGGCAAATCACCTGATAGACCTCCCTCCTAAATAAGGATGTCAAAATTTATGCGAAGTTATTGGCCACCCATTTAGCCAAAATTCTCCCTTCCATTATTCATGTGGACCAGGCCGGCTTCGTCCCGACCCGTCAGATAATACGAGATGCCTGCTAGGTATTTTCCATCATGTTCACAAGAGTGGGATTCCCGCGTTGGCCCTGGCCTTGGATGCCGAACAGGCGTTCGATAGACTTCGTTGGTCGTTCGCCTTCTCGGTGCTTCAGCAACTGGGATTCAATGGCCCTATACGCACCGCCGTTAGAGCACTTTATAGTAACCCTACGGCTAGAACGTTTATAAATGGAGCCCTGTCGGATGTGTTCGCGCTCACGAATGGCACCAGACAGGGTTGTCCCCCATCTCCCCTTATTTTTATAATAGCCATGGAACCGTTGGCCCAGGTGATTAGACAAGACACCAATATATCAGGGGTTACCATGGGTGGTCGATCCCATATAATCTCCTTATATGCGGATGACGTATGTCTAACCCTGACAAACCCAGAAGAGTCCCTGTCGGCGGTTATGGCCCAAATCTCCCATTATGGTGACCTTTCGTACTACCACCTTAACTCCTCCAAAACGCAAGCTCTACCTATTAACTTACCAGAAGGCTTGGTGTCGAACCTTCGTAACACCTGGACTTTCGATTGGCAGCACCACAGCATTAAATACTTAGGCATCAACATGTCTCATACCCCGGCCCAATTGTACACACTAAACTATGACTCTCTCCTACTCTCCACAGAAAAGGAACTTAGAGTTTGCTAAATATGACGCCTCGTGGATGGGTAGTGTAACGGTCCGTTTCAGCAGACAAGGGGTTAAAATCCGTTTAGGCGATAAGCCCCTTTCTGAGAGACAGGCACAGCTACTGCAGGATACACCAAACTCCCGAACTGGATACAAAGTAGCACTCCAAACTGGAACCTCACGAATAGCTGCTAGCAGACGAACAGGAATCAGCTTACACTTCTGGCAATCGGTCCTCTAACAGCATACAGCGGATCCCCCCAATAACGAGACAAGGCTCCGTGTTGAGGGTCAAGCAGTGGTCTGAGGTGCTGGCACACCCAGCCTGGTTTTTATTACAGTTGTTGAAAATACAGGTCCGCCCACAGGGGTTTGAAATACAGCCAATCAATATGTTACAACACATACAATGTAAGTACACGCCCCTAGGGGACCAGAAGGAAGACTTGTGACATAGGACAGATATGCAGCACTGTAGGATACACAGAGACAATACATCCCCACAATGCATCATGGTCTCCTCCTCTCTGCCCTGGAGACACCCGAGGCGTAATCCAATTATCTCTCAAGACAAAGAGAAGTCACCAATACACATGTGCAGACAATAGGACAGACATCACCCTTTAAACACACAATGGGACAATGGCACAATAGAAACACACCCAGCATTTTCCTCCCAAGCTGACAAGTTACACTTATTATAAATTGTTACAACTTTGTGAGTTTACATTGGCCATACATATAACTTACATCAATTTAAACAGTATAACTTGGGGACAAACCTATCCAAAATTCACTTGAATCGGTTCAGGGGTTTAAAAGTTAGTATATGGCCCATAATCCTGGGGCAAGAGGCCGGCAGCCAGTCCTCTCCAAAACCCAGTGGCGAGGCCGGTTTTGCCACAGGTAGGATTGCTACATTTAAAATTTTTATCCTCCCTAAGTTTTTATATATGTATCGCACCTTGCCTATAATCCTCCCGGAGAGGTTCTTTTCTCGAGCACAAGCATTACTCTCTAAATATATTTGGGAAGGAAAACATCCCAGGATTGCTTGTGACATCATAACCAGGGAATGACATACGGGAGGCTTAGTGTTAACAGATCTAAAATTGTACTATATATCTTCTTTGGTCTCCATGCTGAAGGATTGGGCTCAGTTGTCTTTGGACCTACCTTGGGTTCATCTGGAAGCATCACAAGCCGCCCCATACTCCTTGTGGGAGCTGTTGTACTTACCATTTTGGAAGATTACTACTCCAAAAGGTCTAGGCCCGACGGTGTTTGTATCGCTGAGGGCATGGTCTACATACCATGCGTTGGCAGATGCTGATGACCCCCCCGCTTGCCTCTCTTCCCTTCTCTCTGCTCCGGTCTCTGCTTCCTCACTCTGATCTGTCACTATGGGTTTCGGCCAATATTCATACTGTGGGGGACTTATTAGACCAAGGGATATTACAGCCGTTCCAACTGATATGTGAAAAATGTTCTATCCCGAGCAGGGAATTCTTTAAATATCTCCAGATCCGCCATTTGTTACAAGACCTGCAACCTTCGGGGGTAAAACTAGACATACTAGCCAAACTATATACACTGCTCAAAAAAATAAAGGGAACACAAAAATAACACATCCTAGATCTGAATTAATTAAATATTCTTCTGAAATACTTTGTTCTTTACATAGTTGAATATGCTGACAACAAAATCACACAAAAATTAAAAAATGGAAATCAAATTTTTCAACCCATGGAGGTCTGGATTTGGAGTCACACTCAAAATTAAAGTGGAAAAACACACTACAGGCTGATCCAACTTTGATGTAATGTCCTTAACCACCTCCGGACCGCCTAACGCACGGATGCGTCCGGAAGGTGGTTGATTAATTCCTCCTGGACGCATCCGTGCGTCATCTCGCGAGACACGAGATTTCCTGTGAACGCGCGCACACAGGCGCGCGCGTTCACAGGAACGGAAGGTAAGCGAGTGGATCTCCAGCCTGCCAGCGGCGATCGTTCGCTGGCAGGCTGGAGATGTGATTTTTTTAACCCCTAACAGGTATATTAGACGCTGTTTTGATAACAGCGTCTAATATACCTGCTACCTGGTCCTCTGGTGGTCCCTTTTGTTTGGATCGACCACCAGAGGACACAGGTAGCTCAGTAAAGTAGCACCAAACACCACTACACCCCCCCCCCCGTCACTTATTAACCCCTTATGAACCCCTGATCACCCCATATAGACTCCCTGATCACCCCCCTGTAAGGCTCCATTCAGATGTCCGTATGATTTTTACGGATCCACTGATACATGGATCGGATCCGCAAAACGCATACAGACGTCTGAATGGAGCCTTACAGGGGGGTGATCAATGACGGGGGTGATCACCACATATAGACTCCCTGATCACCCCCCTGTCATTGATCACCCCCCTGTAAGGCTGCATTCAGATGTCCGTATGATTTTTACGGATCCACTGATACATGGATCGGATCCGCAAAACACATACGGACATCTGAATGGAGCCTTACAGGGGGGTGATCAATGACAGGGGGGTGATCACCCCATATAGACTCCCTGATCACACCCCTGTCATTGATCACCCCCCTGTAAGGCTCCATTCAGACATTTTTTGGCCCAAGTTAGCGGAAATTATTATTATTTTTTCTTACAAAGTCTCATATTCCACTAACTTGTGTAAAAAAATAAAATCTCACATGAACTCACCATACCCCTCACGGAATCCAAATGCGTAAAAATTTTTAGACATTTATATTCCAGACTTCTTCTCACGCTTTAGGGCCCCTAGAATGCCAGGGCAGTATAAATACCCCACATGTGACCCCATTTCGGAAAGAAGACATCCCAAGGTATTCTGTGAGGGGCATATTGAGTCCATGAAAGATTTAAATTTTTGTCCCAAGTTAGCGGAAAGGGAGACTTTGTGAGAGAAAAAAAATATATATCAATTTCCACTAACTTGTGCCAAAAAAAAATAATTTCTATGAACTCGCCATGCCCCTCATTGAATACCTTGGGATGTCTTCTTTCCAAAATGGGGTCACATGTGGGGTATTTATACTGCCCTGGCATTCTAGGGGCCCTAAAGCGTGAGAAGAAGTCTGGGATCCAAATGTCTAAAAATGCCCTCATAAAAGGAATGTGGGCCCCTTTGCGCATCTAGGCTGCAAAAAAGTGTCACACATCTGGTATCTCCGTACTCAGGAGAAGTTGGGCAATGTGTTTTGGGGTGTCATTTTACATGTGCCCATGCTGGGTGAGATAAATATCTTGGTCAAATGCTAACTTTGTATAAAAAATGGGAAAAGTTGTCTTTTGCCGAGATATTTCTCTCACCCAGCATGAGTATATGTAAAAAGACACCCCAAAACACATTGCCCAACTTCTCCTGAATACGGCGATACCACATGTGTGACACTTTTTTGCAGCCTAGGTGGGCAAAGGGGCCCACATTCCAAAGAGCACCTTCGGATTTCACAGGTCATTTACCTACTTACCACACATTAGGGCCCCTAGAATGCCAGGGCAGTATAACTACCCCACAAGTGACCCCATTTTGGAAAGAAGACACCCCAAGGTATTCCGTGAGGGGCATGGCGAGTTCCTAGAATTTTATATTTTTTGTCACAAGTTAGCGGAAAATGATGATTTTTTTTTTTTTCCTTACAAAGTCTCATATTCCACTAACTTGTGACAAAAAATAAAAACTTCCATGAACTCACTATGCGCATCACAAAATACATTGGGTTGTCTTCTTTCCAAAATGGGGTCACTTGTGGGGTAGTTATACTGCCCTGGCATTTTAGGGGCCGAATGCGTGAGAAGTGGTTTGAAATCAAAATCTGTAAAAAATGGCCGGTGAAATCCGGAGGTGCTCTTTGGAATGTGGGCCCCTTTGCCCACCTAGGCTGCAAAAAAGTGTCACACATCTGGTATCCCCGTACTCAGGAGAAGTTGGGCAATGTGTTTTGGGGTGTCTTTTTACATATACCCATGCTGGGTGAGATAAATATCTTGGTCAAATGCCAACTTTGTATAAAAAAATGGGAAAAGTTGTCTTTTGCCAAGATATTTCTCTCACCCAGCATGGGTATATGTAAAATGACACCCCAAAACACATTGCCCAACTTCTCCTGAGTACGGAGATACCACATGTGTGACACTTTTTTGCAGCCTAGGTGGGCAAAGGGGCCCACATTCCAAAGAGCACCTTTCGGATTTCACCGGCCATTTTTTACAGATTTTGATTTCAAACTACTTACCACACATTTGGGCCCTAGAATGCCAGGGCAGTATAACTACCCCACAAGTGACCCCATTTTGGAAAGAAGACACCCCAAGGTATTCGCTGATGGGCATAGTGAGTTCATAGAAGTTTTTATTTTTTGTCACAAGTTAGTGGAATATGAGACTTTGTAAGGAAAAAATAAATAAAAAAAAATCATCATTTTCCGCTAACTTGTGACAAAAAATAAAAAGTTCTATGAACTCACTATGCCCATCAGCGAATACCTTAGGGTGTCTACTTTCCGAAATGGGGTCATTTGTGGGGTGTTTGTACTGTCTGGCCATTGTAGAACCTCAGGAAACATGACAGGTGCTCAGAAAGTCAGAGCTGCTTCAAAAAGCGGAAATTCACATTTTTGTACCATAGTTTGTAAACGCTATAACTTTTACCAAAACCATTTTTTTTTTACCCAAACATTTTTTTTTATCAAAGACATGTAGAACAATAAATTTAGAGAAAAATTTATATATGGATGTCGTTTTTTTTTGCAAAATTTTACAACTGAAAGTGAAAAATGTCATTTTTTTGCAAAAAAATCGTTAAATTTCGATTAATAACAAAAAAAGTAAAAATGTCAGCAGCAATGAAATACCACCAAATGAAAGCTCTATTAGTGAGAAGAAAAGGAGGTAAAATTCATTTGGGTGGTAAGTTGCATGACCGAGCAATAAACGGTTAAAGTAGTGTAGGTCAGAAGTGTAAAAAGTGGCCTGGTCATTAAGGCCTCTTTCACACTTGCGTTGTTGGGATCTGGCGTGCACTTCCGTTGCCGGAGGTTCCCGCCGGATCCGGAAAAACGCAAGTGTACTGAAAGCATTTGAAGACTGAGCCGTCTTCAAAATGCTTTCAGTGTTACTATGGCACCCAGGACGCTATTAAAGTCCTGGTTGCCATAGTAGGAGCGGGGGAGCGGTATACTTACAGTCCGTGCGGCTCCCGGGGCGCTCCAGAATTACGTCAGAGCGCCCCATGCGCATGGATGACGTGATCCATGTGATCACGTGATCCATGCGCTTGGGGCGCCCTGACGTCACTCTGGAGTGCCCGGGGAGCCGCACGGACGGTAAGTATGCTGCTCCCCCGCTACACTTTACCATGGCTGCCAGGACTTTAGCGTCCCGGCAGCCATGGTAACCACTCTGAAAAAGCTAAATGTCGGGTCCGGCAATGCGCCGAAACGACGTTTAGCTTAAGGCCGGATCCGGATCAATGCCTTTCAATGGGCATTAATTCCGGATCCGGCCTTGCGGCAAGTCTTCAGGATTTTTGGCCGGAGCAAAAAGCGCAGCATGCTGCGGTATTTTCTCCGGCCAAAAAATGCTCCGTTCCGGAACTGAAGACATCCTGATGCATCCTGAACGGATTTCTCTCCATTCAGAATGCATTAGGATAAAACTGATCAGGATTCTTCCGGCATAGAGCCCCGACGACGGAACTCTATGCCGGAAGAAAAGAACGCAGGTGTGAAAGAGCCCTAAGGGTGTTTAAGCTAAGGGGGCTGAGGTGGTTAAAGAAGTCAAAATGAGGCTCAGTAGTGTGTGTGGCCTCCACGTGCCTGTATGACCTCTCTACAACGCCTGTGCATGCTCCTGATGAGGTGGCGGACGGTCTCCTGAGGGATCTCCTCCCAGACCTGGACTAAAGCATCTGCCAACTCCTGGACAGTCTGTGGTGCAACGTGACGTTGGTGGATAGAGCGAGACATGATGTCCCAGATGTGCTCAATTGGATTCAGGTCTGGGGAAGGGGCGGGCCAGTCCATAGCATCAATGCCTTCGTCTTGCACGAACTGCTGACACACTCCAGCCACATGAGGTCTAGCATTGTCTTGCATTAGGAGGAACCCAGGGCCAACCGCACCAGCATATGGTCTCACAAGGGGTCTGAGGATCTCATCTCGGTACCTAATGGCAGTCAGGCTACCTCTGGCGAGCACATGGAGGGCTGTGCGGCCCTCCAAAGAAATGCCACCCCACACCATTACTGACCCAATGCCAAACCGGTCATGCTGGAGGATGTTGCAGGCAGCAGAACGTTCTCCACGGCGTCTCCAGACTCTGTCACGTCTGTCACATGTGCTCAGTGTGAACCTGCTTTCATCTGTGAAGAGCACAGGGTGCCAGTGGCGAATTTGCCAATCTTGGTGTTCTCTGGCAAATGCCAAACGTCCTGCACGGTGTTGGGCTGTAAGCACAACCCCCACCTGTGGACGTCGGGCCCTCATATCACCCTTAAGGAGTCTGTTTCTGACCGTGTGAGCAGACACATGCACATTTGTGGCCTGCTGGAGGTCATTTTGCAGGGCTCTGGCAGTGCTCCTCCTGTTCTTCCTTGCACAAAGGCGGAGGTAGCGGTCCTGCTGCTGGGTTGTTGCCCTCCTACGGCCTCCTCCACGTCTCCTGATGTACTGGCCTGTCTCCTGGTAGCGCATCCATGCTCTGGACACTACGCTGACAGACACAGCAAACCTTCTTGCCACAGCTCGCATTGATGTGCCATCCTGGATAAGCTGCACTACTTGAGCCACTTGTGTGGGTTGTAGACTCCGTCTAATGCTACCACTAGAGTGAAAGCACCGCCAGCATTCAAAAGTGACCAAAACATCAGCCAGGAAGCATAGGAACTGAGAAGTGGTCTGTGGTCACCACCTGCAGAACCACTCCTTTATTGGGGGTGTCTTTCTAATTGCCTATAATTTCCACCTGTTGTCTATCCCATTTGCACAACAGCATGTAAAAAATTGATTGTCACTCAGTGTTGCTTCCTAAGTGGACAGTTTGATTTCACAGAAGTGTGATTGACTTGGAGTTACATTGTGTTGTTTAAGTGTTCCCTTTATTTTTTTGAGCAGTGTATTTTGGGCAACATGAAGGGTTTGAAGCCCCTGTACAATTCCATCCTTCAGCCGACACACTTTAAACGCTCTCATCCTATGACCGCTTGAGATAGGGACTTGAACTTGTCTATTTCTGAAGCGGATTGGCTACAGGCCCTCAGAATGATTCACAAACACTTGAAATGCACCTCCCACTTGGAATCAGCTGTAAAAACAGTACTTAGACGGTATTACACACCGGACAGATTGGCTCTTATGTATGTTTCTGTCTCTAACCTATGCTAGAGAGGTTGCGATTGTAGGGGCACCTTGTTCCATATCTTGTGGTAATGCCCTAGCATCCAAGGATATTGGTCCGCTTGCCGAGACCTGTTGGACCGGATTATGCCTTTTGAGGTAACCTGGTCTCCGCAACTGGTCCTTCTATTTATAGGAGTTGACCTCCTGCCAGCCCCTATGATGGCTTTGTTCTGCATATTTTGTGTTACGGCAAAATTGTTACTGCTACGGAAATGTAAGACCCCTGACATTCCAGACCTCTCTGAATTAGTATCTGCACTTAACACTACTTACTCTTATGAGAAGGTTATTTCTAAGGGCAGAGGGGGATATGGTAGATTTCAGCGAAACTGGAACCCTTGGTCGATCTCCTCATATTGTTCCCCACCTTAGTGCCTCCGCAGACCTTTTTTCGATCTCTGCCAACTCCCCAAAAGTAACAGGTTTAGAAGCGTAGGCTTTAGTCATTGGTTTCCTTCAGACTTGGCATAGGTAGCCACTTTCCTCTGCGCAACTTATACTCTTCCTTTACAGGCATCACATGTTAATAATACTCTTAAAGGGTTCTCCGCAAAGGAGCACCACTTTGGTTACGGTTACCAAAATATTATGTAATTTTTTTTGTACCTATGTGCATCGGGTATGCCCGATATATCCTTGTAATTGTCAAATTGCAATAAAAACTATTGGAATGAAAATCTGTGCTGCAAAAGCCATATGGAGCTCCTTACGTTCTGAATCCTGCCATGTGCCCCCATAGCAGTTTACCACCACATATGGGTGTTTCCGTATTCAGGAGAAAATGGGTAACAAATTATGGGGTGCTTTTTCTCCCGTTACCCCTTGTAAAAAGGAAAAATGTGGGGCTGAAGCAACATTTTATTGGAAGAAATGAAACTTCATTTTTACAGCCAAGTGTTTCCAAATTCTGTAAAACTCTTAGGGGGTCAGTACTTTGAGTGTAGTTTCCAAAATGGGGTCACTTTTTGAGGGTTTCCACTGTAGGGGTACGTCAGGGTCTCTTCAAATACAAAATGGTGCCTAAAAACCATTCTAGCAAAAACTGCCTCCAAAATCAAAATGGCGCTCCTTTCCTTCTGACCACTGCCACGTGCCCATAGAGCAGTTTACCGCGACATATGGGGTATTTCTGTAAACTGCAGAATCAGACCAGAGTAATATACACTGCTCAAAAAAATAAAGGGAACACTTAAACAACACAATGTAACTCCACGTCAATCACACTTCTGTGAAATCAAACGGTCCACTTAGGAAGCAACACTGAGTGACAATCAATTTCACATGCTCTTGTGCAAATGGGATAGACAACAGGTGGAAATTATAGGCAATTAGCAAGACACCCCCAATAAAGGAGTGGTTCTACAGGTGGTGACCACAGACCACTTCTCAGTTCCTATGCTTCCTGGCTGATGTTTTGGTCACTTTTGAATGCTGGCGGTGCTTTCACTATAGTGGTAGCATGAGACGAAGTCTACAACCCACACAAGTGGCTCAGGTAGTGCAGCTTATCCAGGATGGCACATCAATGCGAGCTGTGGCAAGAAGGTTTGCTGTGTCTGTCAGCGTAGTGTCCAGAGCATGGAGGCGCTACCAGGAGACAGGCCAGTACATCAGGATACATGGAGGAGGCCGTAGGAGTGCAACAACCCAGCAGCAGGACCGCTACCTCCGCCTTTGTGCAAGGAGGAACAGGAAGAGCACTGCCAGAGCCATGCAAAATGACCTCCAGCAGGCCACAAATGTGCATGTGTCTGCTCAAACGGTCAGAAACAGACTCCATGAGGGTGATATGAGGGCCCGACGTCCACAGGTGGGGGTTGTGCTTACAGCCCAACACCGTGCAGGACGTTTGGCATTTGCCAGAGAACATCAAGATTGGCAAATTCGCCACTGGCGCCCTGTGCTCTTCACAGATGAAAGCAAGTTCACACTGAGCACGTGACAGACGTGACAGAGTCTGGAGACGCCGTGGAGAACGTTCTGCTGCCTGCAACATCCTCCAGCATGACCGGTTTGGCATTGGGTCAGTAATGGTGTGGGGTGGCATTTCTTTGGAGGGCCGCACAGCCCTCCATGTGCTCGCCAGAGGTAGCCTGACTGTCATTAGGTACTGAGATGAGATCCTCAGACCCCTTGTGAGACCATATGCTGGTGCGGTTGGCCCTGGGTTCCTCCTAATGCAAGACAATGCTAGACCTCATGTGGCTGGAGTGTGTCAGCAGTTCCTGCAAGACGAAGGCATTGATGCTATGGACTGGCCCGCCCGTTCCCCAGACCTGAATCCAATTGAGCACATCTGGGACATCATGTCTCGCTCTATTCACCAACATCACGTTGCACCACAGACTGTCCAGGAGTTGGCAGATGCTTTAGTCCAGGTCTAGGAGGAGATCCCTCAGGAGACCGTCCGCCACCTCATCAGGAGCATGCATAGGCGTTGTAGGGAGGTCATACAGGCACGTGGAGGCCACACACACTACTGAGCCTCATTTTGACTTGTTTTAAGGGCATTACATCAAAGTTGGATCAGCCTGTAGTGTGTTTTTCCACTTTAATTTTGAGTGTGACTCCAAATCCAGACCTCCATGGGATGAAAAATTTGATTTCCATTTTTTTTATTTTTGTGTGATTTTGTTGACAGCACATTCAACTATGTAAAGAACAAAGTATTTCAGAAGAATATTTAATTAATTCAGATCTAGGATGTGTTATTTTTGTGTTCCCTTTATTTTTTTGAGCAGTGTATATTGAGGTTTATTTTGCTGTTAACCCTTGCTTTGTTGCAAGAAAAAATTTGCCTTTCATTCTTGTGGAACACCTCAAGGGTTAACAAAGTTTGTAACATCAGTTTTGAGTAATTTCAAGGGTGGAGTTTCTAAAATGAGGTCATTTATAGGTGGTTTCGATTACCTAAGCCCCTCAAAATCACTTTATAACAGAATTGGTGCTTAAAAAAATGGTTTTGGAAATTTTGTTGAAAATTTTAAAAATGGCGTGTAAATTTCTAAGGCTACTTTCACACTGCCGTTTCTGGGTCCGCCTGTGAGATCCGTTTCATCCCAAAACGGATCAGTTCAGCCCCAATGCATTCTGAATGGATAAGGATCCGTTCAGAATGCATCAGTTTTCCTCCGTTCAGCCTCCATTCCGTTCTGGAGGCGGACACCAAAACGCTGCTTGCAGCGTTTTGATGTCAGTCTGACGAAACTGAGCCGTCCTGACTTACAATGTAAGTCATGGGGGACGGATCAGTTTTTACTGACACAATATGGTGCAATTGAAAACGGATCCGCCTCCCATTGACTTTCAATGTAAGTCAAAACGGATCCGTTTGCATTATCATGGACAAAAAAAAACAACTGACGGATCCGCACCTAAACGCAGGTGTGAAAGTAGCCTAATGCCAACATAAAGCAGACATATGGGGAATGTTGATTGATAACCATTTTATGAGGAATTACTCTTTAAAAGAAGAAAATTCAAATTTAGTAAATTTGGGGTTATATCGACTCAAATTTCCACTGTCATGAAGTACAATTTGTTAAGAGTAAACAATCTCAGAATGGCTTAGATAAGTAAAAGCGTTCCAAAGTTATTACCACATAAAGTGACATGTCAGATTTGCATAAATCGGACTGGGATTTAAGGTGAAAAGTGGCACGGTGGTACTGAAGGGGTAATGACATTAGTGTTGGGCTCCCAGCTTATTCATCTTACTGGCTTCAGATTTAATTCTGCTAGATAGTCAGAAAGCCCAAAAAATCCAGAGCAAACTGAACTGACATGCACACTGAAGGCTACCTGGACAGAGTGCCACAGGGATACAGCATGGTGGGAGAGGGGGTTTTTATGTGGCAATGTGGGATAAGCCGATAATTGTTTTTACATGGCAGGATGGGTACCCTTAGACAGGATACCAAAATATATTGTTTCAGCCCAATATCTCCATTTTTGTCTGATTAGTTGTAATAATATGCCAAGAGTCATGTTAGATTCAAATTAACTATTCTTTATTAGCACTGGAAGAACAGAACAAATGGAAAACAAAACCAAAATTACAAAGAATTTGCACCACTTTAGTAAAGAAAGGGACTACAGAACAAATGCTCCTTATGCTGTTATAAACCCCATCAATATAAATTACAGCGATAGACCATTAGGAAAAAATATTAACACTTCTTATGGGTAAATCCCCATACAGCCAAGAATGACAGGGTTAACAAGCAAATATCTACCAAATAGAAACCCTAGAAATCTGTCTTTAATACTGAGGGCTCTGTGAGCGGTAAGTTGTCTCAAAATAACTTCTTTAAATAATACAGTATACAATTGTGTTTCCCAGAGGCTGCTTGCCTTCTCTGAAATTCACTAACTGTGCATACCTAGAAAAATACTTCTAATATATATATAAAAAATAATATATATATATATAGATATATATATATATATATATATATATATATATATATATATATATATATATATATTATAATACTGGTAGAGGGGAATTGGGGACGGACGGACACCAGCATGGAACAGTAACCATCAAGGTAAAAAAAAAAAATGCATCTAGGCAAAGACTATCCAGCAGCAAGGAACGGTAATGTTAGATGATCCCTATTGTAAAGCCTCATGCATGCAACAGTATGTATTTTGCAGTTCTGCAAGATATATCTACTGTCCGGGCTGCATCTGCCTTTTCTGTAGACCCATTGACTTCAATGGGTCCGTGGTCCACATTTAGTGGTCAAATATAGGAAATTTTCTGCATAGACATATGGAAGCGGAAAACACATGGATCGTCCGTGTGCTTTCTGTATCTGTATACCAGTTTTACTAAAAAAAAATAGAATATGTCTGCAAAATGCAGACCACGGACCTACTGAAGACATTGGGTCGGCAAGGAAAAAAAAATGCAAACAGTGAACTGTAAAATGGGTTCGGTCGTGTGCATGAGGCCTAAATCACACAGGTTCATTGCATTCTGCAAACAACAAAGTAAATATATGGTTTATACCTTGTAGTAGGTATTACACATACTTTGAGGCACAATTGGTAATTTAATATCTAAGGGCTCATGCACACAACCGTAAGTATTTTGCGATGCGCAAAAAACGGATCCGCAAAAAATACAGATGACGTCCGCGTGCATTTCGTATTTTGCGGAACGGAACAGCTGGCCCCTAATAGAACAGTACTATCCTTGTCCGTAATGCGGACAATAATAGGACATGTTCTGTTTTTTTGCGGAACAGAAAAGGGGGTCAGTACTTCCGTTTTTTTTCCGGACCCATTGAAATAATTGGTTCCGTATATGGTCCGCAAAAAACATGGAAAGGACACGGAAAGAAAATACGTTCGTGTGCATGAGACCTAAGGCAGATGTCTCCATTCTCGACATGTAACAATTTGTCTATGTAACTGCTTAATAGATTAGTTATTGATTTTCCACCATAAATAACTTTAAATGATCCCATGAACGCTGTTACAAATTGTTCTAATTCCTAATATACAATGGAAGAACAATGGAATGTACTGCACCCAATACCAAAAAAAGGTGAGAAAGAAACGGTAGCACTCGAATCTTCAATCCAATCGTGTGTTTATTGACACTGAACAAGAGCAACGTTTTGACCCAAAAAGTATTTTTCAAGCTAGCTTGAAAAAGACTTTTTGGGTCTAAACGTTGCTTTTGTTCAGTGTAAATAAACACACGATTGGATTGAAGATTCGAGTGCTACCGTTTTTTTTTGGCTATTGAGGGGTCCCTAGGGCCGGGGCCTGACACCGCAAGCACTGCTGCCAAATATGGACTAATATACGTCAGTGAGTGGTGCTGTCCTATCTCAAAGTTTTTTTTCTGCACCCAATACCAAGTGATGTGACTGCACCTAATATCAGGGCAATGACAACAGCATGTTTAAAGTTTGGTCTTGATAAACTGAAAACATAACAGGAACACAAAGCTCCATTGTTAACTATGGCAGAAGCTTGTTAGAAGGAGATACTTGGGGTAATATATTTCAAAAATACAGGAGAAATAGAAAGAGCTTTCTGTGGCCGGCTGCTTACTAACCTTGGAACGACCAAGTTTATGAAGACACTCTTCCTGTATAAGAGGAAGATGTGAAATACTACAGGCCTATGATTGTAGATTGTACTGCATCAAACTCTGACTCAAAGTGGTCAAACAGTTCCAGCTGAGCCATTGAAAGGAAGGAGACCAATGAGTCAAATAGAGAAGAGTATTATAGGGGTGTTACATAGATTCAAATTCATCTATACGTTGCTTGGTATTGCCTTGGCGGATCTGGCGAAGTGTCTTGTACTTGTCTCTTCCAGCAAGCACATTTTGAGCATGCAGAAGGTCATTTGCAGTCTTCTTCGTTTCATCTCTGGCCATTTCCAGCTCTGAGCTTAACAACTGCAAGGATGAGAGAAAAGAATTACAGCAACCATGTCTAGATAGTGACAGATCTGTTTAGATACTTCAGCTGCAAGATGTTACATGAGGGTAAGTGAGATTTCATCAAAACAATCATAACTTTTATTATTACATTGTACTCATTATGAGGTAAAATTTTTTTCAATTGATCTTTATTATAAATATAGAGCCCTTTTCCCTGTACAGAGCCGAGATGCTCTATTATCAGGATCTAGATACTATTACGTCACATGTCAGGTCTTTAAAGATGGCGACCGCTCCTGAGCGAAGCGGGAACCATAGCAACCGGGTGCCTGCTGTTTCATGCAGCAGGCACCCGTGGCTAATACAAAGTAAAAAATACAATGCAACAGCTCTCTACAAACCAAATAAAGTACAAAAAAGCATTATAATGCCAATGCCATGCTTATTATGTAAATTAGAGATGCTTGGCAAATACATTTTGTACAAAATTATTTGGGCCTGTCTGCGACACGTCAAGGCAATCTCTGTAAGATGGGAACCTAACACTAAATTCTACCTTTTATGTGCCATGACAGCTACCATACAATTCAGGGAGTGTAGGTTACACATGCATGCTGGGCTCACCTTAATTTTTGTCATCGTTGGTGCCAAAATGGCCTCCATTAATTCCATGGAATGTAGGTACCAACATGCATGCCGAACCCACTCCACACCTCTCCTGGTGCCAAATGGCCACCAGCAAATGCAATGAGAGTCCACCCTATACCTCTCCTGGTGCCAAATGGCCACCAACGAATGCAATGAGAGTCCACCCTATACCTCTCCTGGTGCCAAATGGCTTCCAGTGAATGAGGGAGAGCAGGCTAAGCTTTACACTCACACTAATTAAAATCAGCCTATGGGGCAGACAGGCTGGTCAGGAGTGCACGACTGAAGTGTCAGCCACACCTCATACAAACTGCAAAGAAAAAGTCAGTTAGGGGTCAGTTAGCATTCTAATGCTAAGCTTATTATGTAAATTAGAGATGCTTGGCAAATACATTTTGTACAAAATTATTTAGGCCCGTCTGCCACACATCAAGGTGATCTCTGTACGATGGGAACCTAACACTAAATTCTACCTGTTATGTGCCATGACGGCTACCTTACAATTCAGGGAGTGTAGGTTGGTGGCCATTTGGCACCAGGAGAGGTGTGGAGTGGGCTCGGCATGCATGTTGGTACCTCCATTCCCTGGATTTAATGGAGGCCATTTTGGCACCAAAGATGACCAAAATTAAGGTGGGCCCAGCATGCATGTGGAACCTACACTCCCCCGTCTTACAGAGATCGCCTTGATGTGTGGCAGACGGGCCCAAATAATTTTGTACAAAATGTATTTGCCAAGTATCTCTAATTTACATAATAAGCATAGCATTAGCATGCTTTTTTGTACTTTGGTTTGCAGAGAGCTGTTGCATTGTATTTTTTACTTTGTGTTTTCAGTCACAGCAACGTGCACCTGCGCATTGGGATGTGCCGACTGACCCCCTTTTTTTTCTTTACCCGCAGCTAATGTCTGACTGGCAGTAATGCCAATCGCGGCATTTAACCTCCCAGATGCATCTGAGCGCCCTAAAAGTGTAAAAACAATAAAAATAAAAGTTTTTATAAATAAATAAAAAAAATGACAAAAAGCATAAAAATTCTAAATTACCCCCCTTGGCTTAAATAAGTATTTATAACATCTTAAGTTATTAAATGACTGGCACAAAGTGAAAGTCAGATTCACAAAGCTCGAAAAACTGTTAACCCTTTGTGACAGAATGGTTTAATATTTTTAATAAAGACCAATTGAAAAAATTATTTTTAGCCCATAATGCTAATAGTCACGTTATAATGACCAACAGAGTGCCGCATTAAATAAAACGATTACCTGAAGGTGTTTTTGGACCCTTTCATTCTTCTCTGCCTCTGTGGTTCGGTCTTCTTCACTCCGGTCCTTCAATGTAGCCTCTGCTTTCAGATCGGCACTGGCCTCTGCACCATTCTCATCTTGCTCATCATCCTGTTCATTCTCTGCGTGTATTGGCTCCTGCACATGAGGAGTGGTCATCACATGCTTCAGTTCATCCTTCGTCTTCTCTAAATCGACTTGCACTGCCTGGGCCTGGAGAAAGGTTGATTCATCATTATTCTACTGAATATTTCAACAAAACACAAATGTTACACTCTTCCATCTAACAATTCCCTCTAACCAGTTTATTAAAGGCTATGTACACCTTTGGCATGGAACAACATTAAGAGGAATTTATCATTGGAGGTGTATTTGAAGTGATTGTTTTGCCTGGAGTTGCTATGGGCACCTGCCCCAAATTTATGAAGGTGGTGCATGACAATAATAATTGCACGTATTTCAGTTAAGGGTACGCCTGGGAGTGGGGGTGTGGGGGGGGGGGGGGGGGGGGGAGAAGAGATACCTGCCATGGGGCCTTGTGACTTTTTAGAAAGTGATTTACACCAATCCCGATTAATTTTTCACTTCACTTCTGAAAGTGATTGAGTAGGTGCAGCTCACCAAAATTCACATTATTTTGTGCGAAACCAAGTGTGCAACATTTCCATGCAAAAAACTGGCATACCAGATTGGATAAATGTCTCCCATTATTTTTACAAGTGGTTACCCAGGTTTTAGCACGCAAACCTTCATTCATTTTCAGGACTCCTTATATAGTCCACCTAGTTTCAGATTTTTCTCATGAGATTTTGTCCCTCACAGTAACACATGCTGGGTGCGTTCTTCCCTATCTACAGCCTATGTGAGCGGTCTTCCTTGTATCCTTTCTACCCTCTTCACATATCTCATGTGTCCAACCTTCTGTTACTATCTCGGACAATAAAAGAGGGGAGCGGGAAAGCAGAGTGAGCCATCAGAAGCAATACTTGGACAGATTCATGTCAGATTCAGCAGTACCAGCCGCTAGGTGAAGGACTTGCATAATCTCTGCAAAAGCCACGTCAGGAAATTTTTAATGACGACTGTTTACCAAGTTGTATTTAGGAAGCAAATAAATAACAACAAATAACGTAAAGGTGTATGTAGTAATATTTATACACATGGTGCAGCTGTTTTTGTATGACGGGAATTATGGGGTTATCCACATAAATGGAAATGCTGTCATGCTTTTTGCAAGACACTGAACTAATTAATATTTTCACGAAAACTGAGGAGAGATCAACAAACTGTGAACAGATATGTTAGTGATTTACAGCACAGGCGAATATGATCTAATAAAGGCTTATTACGTTTCTTTCAGACAAATTCATCTTCTTAAAAGAGCAGCTGTAAAAATGGCACAGGAGCAGCAAACAGGGATCTGACACTGCTGGTGTCTCCAGAGGGTCATGGCCTCTTGATGCAGGCTGCCAACCTCCACAGGCTACCCGTTGTGCTTGAACCTGTAGTTCAGCCACACCTAACCAAAGTGTTTTCATAGGTTTCTGAGCCCACTGCAGACTCATTTTTAAACAGGTTTATTGATGGATAATTACTACACTGGATGGTCCTGATGGATGAAGCTCTGGATGGCTGGTGAATAGCCACTATGACTGAAGTAAGCAAGAAGGTCGCGGAGTGATTATTTTAGCTAGAATGTTGGGAATTGATATGATAGGTCCCTTTAGGGTCTCTTTGGTTGTAAAATGAACTCTCAACGATATGCAAAGTTCTTAACTGAGCATTTTCTGCCATGGTATGAAAAGAAGAATAGTGCCTTCTGAAATAAAACCATTTTCATGCAAAATTGTACAACATCCCATGCAGCAAAAAGCACCATAGACTTTTTGGTAGCTATGGGTATAACAGGTGATAAAATCATGGTTTGGCCACCATCATCTCAAATCTGTGACAGCCGCCGTCATATCTCAAAGCAGCAGGTCTGGGTAACAGCAATACTGGCATTAGGGGTGGGCGGTATAGGCGATATGCGATATAAATTTGGGCCACGATATGGATTTTTGCCATATCGCCGGACCGCGATATGATCGCGCTCTCTGCGCGCACCATTTTCTCCTGAGCCGGCCGGCACAGTGGAGGGAGAAGGAGGGAGTCCCTCCCTCCCCACCGTGCGCGGCTGCCGCTGAACACCAATGAGGACAGAGTAGGAGGAGGAGGGGAGGGACTGTGGCCACTGCGCCACCAATGAATGTGCCGGCCATATCCCACAAGGTACCCCTCCTCCCCCCCATCATTGGTGGCAGTGGGCAGCTCCGATCGGTTACCATGGCAGCCAGGAGTCACGCTACTGAAGTCCTGGCTGCGATGGTATGTTAGTGAGCAGCATTATACTCACGTGCGCCGTGATCGCCGGGAGAACCTTCTTCTGTCTGTGCGGCGGATTGCTAATGCTTATAGCATTAGCAATGCGCCGCACAGACCTATGAGAAGAAGGAGCGACCGGCGGCCACGGCGCACGTGAGTATAATGCTGCTCACTAACATACCATCGCAGCCAGGACTTCAGTAGCGTCCTGGCTGCCATGGTAACCGATCAGAGCCCCAGCATTACACTGCTGGGACTCCGATCGGAACTGCCCACTGCCACCAATGATGGGGGAGGAGGGGGACCCTGTGGCCACTGCCACCAATGATTAATACTGGGGAGGGAGGGAGGGTGGGTGGGTTTGAGTTACCATAGGGGGCAGATCAGAGGCTGGGGGGGCAGATCAGAGGCTGGGGGGGGCAGATCAGAGGCTGGGGGGGGAACATGAGAGGCTGGGGGGGGAACATGAGAGGCTGGGGGGGGGAACATGAGAGGCTGGCTGCCATGGTCAGCTCCCTGCTGTTGTGTGCACAAAGCACAGGGCAGCAGGGAGAGTGTAAAGTCCTATTCACCCTAATAGAGCTCTATTAGGGTGAATATGACAAGGGTTCTAGCCCTTAAGGAGGCTAATAGTTATTAAATAAAAAGTAACAAAAAAAAAAGTTTAAACACCCCCCCCCCCAATATAGAAAACAATATATCGCAATATATATCGCACATGCTTAAAATTATATCGCAATATAAATTTTAGGCCATATCGCCCACCCCTAACTGGCATCCTCTAATGAAATACAAGCAGAAACTAAACATGCACCTATAAGCTCAATGGATTGGAGTTGTTCAAGTCATCTTAAAGAAGGGCTCATATCAATATGTAAAGATCTGGAAACTGGTCTGGAACTTTTTAATTTAAATCATGTTTTTTTTATTTTCTTAATGATCTGTGCAAGCAGCAAATGACAGATGCATGTTGGAAAAGATATGAATATCATTATGACACATTGAATCTTTTGAAAAGCTAAATTCTGTAGAATAGTTTGGAACAACATATTCTTTTAAAAAACAAAGCCCTTGCCATTATGTGCACCTCCATGTGTATAACATCCACACTGTAATAGAAGTGGACACATGCGAACTGTTAAGGAAAAACAAAGAAAAATGTCCAGTGGACCATGGTGTACAGTGGTTACCTTTTGCTGCCATTCTTCTGCTTCACTTTCCTTCTTCTGACGGGCAAGTTCCAATTGGCTGATTTTACTGGTCAGATCGGCAAGCTCTGCAGACTACAAAAAATTAAAAAATATTAGCAGTGAGAGACATGCTGAATGGAGATTTATGATGCCTATGTTTTGCAGAAAAATTCAACCACTATGTCTACGCATCTACCATTAAAAGAAAGAGGACAGCTCCTAAGGCTTCATTCACCTATGTTGAAGGCACCACTAGGAGCCTCTGTCACAGTTTCTATTTTGTAGTAAAATGCTGGGCCCTATGACAGAAACCCAACAGATGCCGTTTGTCATGCACTAGAACCAGCACGTCTGATTTTCATTGTTCTGCTCCTTTAATGGATCAATAACACAATACTGTCCATAATGATGCATCATGCACACAACCTTCTGTATTTTGCGGCCTGCAAATTGGGGGCCCCAGAATATGGATGCCGTCCGTGGTGCATCAGTATTTTTTGCGGCTCCATTGGTGGCCAAGTTTCATCCCTTTGCGGAATGGACATACGGATGCGGAAAGCATACTGATCATTCATGTGCTTTCTGCATCCATATGTCCATCCTGCAAAAAGATTAAACATATCCATAAAACATGGACCACAGTCCTACTGAAATCAACGAGTCCGCAAAAAAAAATGCACACAGACAGCATCCGTGTTTTGCGCATCGCAAAATGGACACTGTTGTGTGCATTAGGCCTTAAAGGGTTATTCCCATCTCAGACACTGGGGCATGTTTAAAATTAAACCCCCCCATGGCTTACAGCTACTGTAAAAAGGGCAATAAATGAAAAAAGGGCATTTAAAAAAATACAAATCTGAGGGGTCAGATGTAGCGTTTGAAGTTTACAAAGGGCTTAACAAAATCTGTAAAAAGGAGATAAAATTTGCAAAAATACAAAAATGAACAGCAGGTGGCAAGAGAGCAAAACAAATCCCCAAAATTATTTAAATATATAAAAACCAAGGTCTGAGCAGGTAGGTCCCCTAAAGAATGGTAAAGGGGGGATAGTCACTGAAGATGAGGAAAAGTCAGAGTTAGGCTACATGCACATGACTGTGGTGTGTTTTTTGCGGTCTGCAAATCGCGGATCCGCAAAACACAGATGGCGTTCCGTGCGCATTCATGGACAGCCTTTAATATAACTGTCTATTCTTGTCCGCAAAGCACGGACAAGAATAGGACATGTTATTTTTTTTTTGCGGGGCCACGGAAAGGAGCAACCGATGCAGACATCCTTTGCGGCCCCATTGCAGTGAATGCGTCCGCATCCAAGCCGCAAAAACTGCGGCTCGGATGCGGACCAAAACAACGGCAATGTGCATGAGGCCTTACTCAATGTTTTTTTTTAGCTCTGTAGTTACAAAAGAGAAAGGAGCTAATATCTGTGGTGCTGGGGCTGTTAGTACATCCAGTAGTATACTCAATTGGCTAACTGTAGATATGGTCCAAGCTAAGTTAAATAAGGTAAATGTGAACAAGGCTCCGGGTCCAGATGGCTTACACCCAAGAGTGCTTAAAGAGCTCAGTTCAATCATTGATGTGCCCCTCTCAAGTGATTGGAGCAAGGCAAATGTGGTGCCCATAATTAAAAGGATCTAGGTCCTCCACAGGTAATTAGAGACCTGTAGGGTTGGACAGTATAGTTTGTAATTGGATTGAAAACTGGTTGAAGGACTGTGTGCAGAGAGTTGTGGTCAATGATTCCTTTTCAGATTGGTCCTGGATTATAAGTGGTGTACCCCAAGGTTTAGTGCTGGGTCCTCTATTTAATTTATTCATTAATGATTTCGAGGACGGGATTAATAGCACCATTTCTATTTTTGCAGAAGACACTAAGCTATGTAGAGCTGTACAGTCTATGGAAGTTGTCCATATACTACAAGCTGACTCGAACACTCTGAGTGATTGGGCATCAACTTGGCAAATGAGGTTCAATGTGGATAAATGT